>NW_028250757.1:0-52497 GCF_964263255.1 Lissotriton vulgaris
AGACCCACTCAGACACTCATGCACCCGCTCTCACCCGATGCACTAGAGACCGCGCTGCTTGTAGTTGGGCATTTCACGCATTTCAGCATTGTCTGCTGAGTTTCGTTTCCAGTCTCCACCACCATCTTGATTGTTGTGCTTCCCCTGACACGCCTCCCCGAGCCCGCCTCCCAGCGGACACTCCCACCCAGGAATAGAGGGCTTCCCACCTCCCAATTCAGATCGTGACCGCCTGGACATCGTCCCGAACGGCCGCCCCTCCCTCGCTCCCTGACTCCTGCCAATTACTACGCCCTGACACAGATTCAGCTGATACTGATCTAGACCTGCTTGACTACAGATCGGTATCGTTCATAGCGCGCTGAGCAATTTTATCTAAACTCCGCATCTCACATTGTTTGCTGCTTTGTAACTGCGCGCTGAGCATTGTAACTCCGCACTGAACGCAAAGGTTATACTGTGATTTCTGAAGCGCTCTGTGGCCAAAGCATTAGTGAAGGGGTAGCGCTCTCACCCGATGCACTAGAGACCGCGCTGCTTGTAGTTGGGCATTTCACGCATTTCAGCATTGTCTGCTGAGTTTCGTTTCCAGTCTCCACCACCATCTTAATTGTTGTGCTTCCCCTGACACGCCTCCCCGAGCCCGCCTCCCAGCGGACACTCCCACACTCCGCCCCCTCCTCTCTCCATTACATGCCTGATGTCCCAACGCGCAGCGTCCACGCGCTACGGCCCCGCCGAAGGTGCGCCAAAGGTAAGCCCGTCTACGCCCGTCCGTGCCTGGACCGCGCCCAGCGCCACACCCCCTGGTCCTCGCACCACCCAACTCCCCCGCATTACATACGATGCCACCACCCTCCTAGCCCTTAACCCCGGCTGACTCCCCCACTGCGTCCAAGCCACTCCTGGACACACCCATGGTCCCTTCTCCTGCAAATCCTGCAAGTTCGACGGCAGCAACATCAACTCCTCATCCACGGACACAAATGAGATATCTGACTCCAACCACCTAAAATGCATCCTGCTCAACACCCGCTCAGTCCACAGACACGCCATCGAACTTTGGCATCTACTAGACACCATCTCTCCCGACGTCGCCTTCCTGACAGAAACATGGATGAACGCCTCATCAGCCCCGGACATCACCATTGCCATCCCGGAAGGATACAAGATCATCCATAAGGATCGCACCGACCAAACAGGAGGAGGCATCACTATCGTCCATAAGAACTCCATCCGCATCTCAACCAGCTCAGACGTCAACCTCGCTAGCGCCGAACACCTTCACTTCCAGATCCACACCGACCCCAAGACCACACTCAGAGGCACCCTCCTATACAGGCCACCAGGACCCCGTGCAAAATTCAGCAACGTTATCACTGACTTCATCACCCCACACGCTCTCCCCTCCGAGGAATACATCCTACTAGGAGACCTCAACTTTCACTTGGAAAAGAGCAACGACAGCAACACCACCTCCCTTCGGGACAATCTCACCAACCTCGGACTCAAACAACTTGTCTCTACACCCACCCACATCGCAGGTCACACACTTGACCCCATCTTTACCTCCAGCAAACATGTCTCCTTCAGTCACACCACTACCCTCCAGTGGACGGACCACAGCTGCGTACACTTTTTTTACAATAAAACCACCACTCGCAACCAACCCCAACCTACTCTACAAAGAAACTGGAACAAAATCTCCATCGACCAGATCTCCTCATCGCTTCTTCAAAACCCCCCTGCCCACTCCTCAAACCCCGACCAAGCAGCGATTAACCTCACTCAATGGCTATCCAACAGCGCCGACATCCTAGCACCGCCGAAAAAACGTCAATTCAAACTTGGCAGCAAAAACGCCTCCTGGTTCAACGATGATCTTAAGAAATCGAAGAAACTCTGCCGCTCCCTCGAGAAGGCCTGGAAAAAAGACCCAAACACCAGCACCAGGGACGCCTTCAAAAACGCCACCCGCATACACCACCAACTGATCCGGACTGCCAAGAAAGCCGCATTCAAAGACCGACTAGACAACAACGCCCACAACAGCAAGGAACTATTCAACATCGTCAAAGAATTCACCAACCCATCAGCCAACTCCAACGACATCACCCCTTCCCAAGCCCTCTGCGACTCTCTAGCTTCCTTCTTCCACAACAAAATCGCAGACATCCACAACAGCTTCGACAACAGACCCGGAGACCAACCCACCCAACCTTCTGCAGGACCTTCACCCCCCTCGAACATCCTTAACGACTGGAACCCAATCTCCACCGAGGACACCATCCGCCTGATGAACTCCATCCACTCAGGATCCCCCACAGACCCATGCCCTCACCACATCTTCAACAACGCAGACTCCATCATAGCACCACACCTCCGAGACGTCATCAACTGCTCCCTCAACTCCGCCACCTTCCCGGAAAGCTGGAAACACGCCGAACTCAGCGCCCTTCTGAAAAAACCCACAGCGGATCCCACCGAACTCAAAAACTACCGCCCCATCTCGCTCCTTCCATTCCCGGCCAAAGTCATCGAGAAAGCCGTCAATAACCAGCTCGCCGCCTTCCTCGAAAGCAACAAATCCCTCGACTCCTCACAATCCGGCTTTCGAGCCAAACACAGCACGGAGACCGCCCTCATCGCAGCAACAGATGACATCCGAACTCTACTGGACAATGGAGACACAGTCGCCCTCATCCTCCTAGACCTATCCGCAGCCTTTGACACAGTCTGCCATAGAACTCTTCTACAGCGCCTCAAAAACATCGGAATCCAAGGAAAAGCACTGGAATGGATCACCTCATTCTTCACCGGTAGAACCCAGAGAGTCCGCCTCCCACCATTCAAGTCCGAGGCCACTGAAGTCATCTGCGGCGTACCCCAAGGTTCCTCACTCAGCCCCACCCTCTTCAACGTATACATGAGCCCCCTCGCCACCATCGCTCGCCAACACAACCTCAACATCATCTCCTACGCAGATGACACCCAACTGATCCTATCACTCACCAAAGACCCCAACACCGCCAAAACCAACCTACATGAAGGTATGAAAGAAGTAGCAGAGTGGATGAAGCACAGCCGTCTGAAACTGAACTCAGACAAAACAGAAGTCCTTATCTTAGGCACCTCGCCCTCCGCCTGGGACGACTCATGGTGGCCAGAGGCCCTTGGAAAAGCACCCATCCCGACGGACCACGCACGGAACCTGGGCATCATCCTGGACTCATCACTCTCTATGAACAGACAAGTCAACGCAGTCTCATCTTCATGCTTCAACATCCTCCGCATGCTCAAAAAAACATTTCGCTGGATCCCCACCGAAACTAGAAAAACAGTTACCCATGCACTGGTCACAAGTCGCCTGGACTACGGAAACACCCTATACGGTGGTATCACCGCAAAACTCCAGAAAAAACTCCAACGCATCCAGAACGCATCAGCCAGACTCATACTAGACATCCCGCGCAAAGACCATATCTCCAGCCACCTGAAAAACCTCCACTGGCTTCCCGTCAATAAGAGGATTACTTTCCGCCTCCTAACCCACGCTCACAAAGCACTCTACGAACTTGGACCCGAATGCCTCAACAAACGACTTTCCTTCTACACCCCCCCTCGCCAGCTACGATCTTCCAACCAAGCCCTTGCTACCATTCCTCGCATCAATAAAACCACCATGGGAGGTAGATCCTTCTCCTACCTCGCTGCTAAAACCTGGAACTCACTCCCCACTCACCTACGCCTCACTCAGAACCACCTAACATTCAGAAAACAAATTAAAACATGGATATTCAACAAGTAATTCCCATCCCTTCCTCAAGCGCCTTGAGACCCTCTGGGTATGTAGCGCGCTATATAAATTTCTGACTTGACTTGACTTGACTTGACTCAGAGACACATGCACCCATCTATAGACACACACTGACACACACCCACTCACTCACCCACTCAGATATTTGTGTACCCACTCAAGTCCTACTTAGAGACGTATGCACCCACTCACAGACCCAGACACTCATGCACCCACTGACAGATCCAATCAGACACTCAGGCACCCACTCAGAGACTCTTGCACTGACTCACAGACCCATGCACACACCCACTTAGCCACTCAGATAGACAGCTACTCACAGAGCCATTGACAAAGGACACAGAGTCAAACCAGAGTTACAAATCCTAAATGTGTTTTTGTGTATTGAGTGTGTGCTTTTGCTTTGGGAATTCACAATGGATTTGCAAATTCCCCAAAAATAATTCAAAAAGGGATTTAAAATGAAAATGAAGGAGGTTTGACACAAGGGGTGGCTCTGAAAGAGCTGTTTATTGTGTGTAGATTATAACTACATATAACACAGGATGCAGTTTTTTAAGTTGCTAAGGAACAATGTTGCCTTTCAATATGAATTGAACTCCATCCCTTGTATATATATCCTCCAAGTCAAAGTGTATATTGTTGTTGTAAATGGAGGCCATGCTATGATCCCTGAGGAATGCAGAAACAGCTTTATTCTTGTTTCCTGGCTTTGTCTATCTCTGGATAGAATTCATGTGATCACTTCAATTTCTACCTTTGGCAAATGTTGGAAAACACCAAGGCAGTATGAAGGAAAAGTGCCATTATTTGTCCAAAGGTATCCTTCATTAGGATTTCCATTCCTACCCTAGTAAGTGTGCCAAGGTCATTGCCACCGCAGTGCACAATCATGAGGTCTGGATGTTGGCAATCTGCAATGCTTTAAACCAAAGGCAGCAATTGATGGCACTTTCACAGGTAGCTAAAATGAGGTACTGATTTTAAAGGAAAAGTAAGTTACTCTGTGATTGGCTCTGGAAAAAGTAAAAAATGTTGGATGTGCTAATATTTCCATATAAGCAATAACCTGTCATTGATGGTGTCGGCACAAGTCACAATTTACTTATATCCACCTGTGGGAAAGGCAATAGAATGTATTTCTACAAAGTCAATTCATGTTCAATAAGCAAGTGCAACATTTGTGGTAGAAATTTCATGCTCAAGATAGTACTAAGCTGTGCTGTATTTGGTCCCACTATGTGTGCAATTTACTCTTGGCTACACCAGAACAGACATCGTGCTGCACAATGCTGCCATGGTGATCCATGGGGGAGTCAGGTCCTGGGAGGTGGGGCTAGCTGGACCATTAATATAACTAAGTACACAGATTGCCAGCCACACACTTACTTAAATCCTCTATTTTTGAGGGAACAAACCATAAGAGACTTCTTGGTTCGTACGGGTACATCACTCAAACCCTTTTATTATTTATTTGTTTTTTGTCTTTTTTTAAGTATTGATGTGTGAAAGGGACACCTTATCGTTTTGTACACCTTATATACAATTATTTACAATTCGCGATTATTTACAACACAAACACATACACATAACTAGTTGTATTATACAAAGTGAATTGCTCTGATATATATACACTCAAATAGTCATACTACGAAGAAAAAATCATCCGTAATTCCATAAAGACCAGAGTCAAAAGTATAAACTTGATGACAATCATAAATCAATGAACTACAGTTGAATGTAGGCAGTTCAAAAAAGGAAAAATAGACTTCAAATTAATTCATTCAGTCCATTCAACCAATAAATGGCTAATCTTTTTACGCCAACGCGTTTCGAATCCGGTATGTCAACTCTATGGATTCTCATCATGGCTCTGTCTTAATATGGGATATCTGCAAGTGTATAAAATAAAACTTGTTTTAGCTACATTTCTGACAGTTGTTTAGCTTCCAACTACATTTAACTTGGATTCCTCATATTACCTGTTGAACCAGCAGCCGCCGGTCAAGGGTAGGGTATTTGTTCTGACTGAGTTTCTTTTCTTTTCAGGATCTAAAAACAAACGCAGGTATCATGACCTGTTCTTACTCACTTTCTAAGACCAGAGTGGGGCACATATGTTATCAACATACCTTACTGGATCATGCTCGTGATCCTACGTTTCCACCAAATGGGAGTTAATTTTCAGTCTTGTATTACAGCCTGAAAATAATGAGAATAACGTTTTACGTGCTTTTTATGCACAGACGGAGAGAGTATGGCACTCGTTGCTCTACTCGGCATACCTGCTCTGAGGGATTCCTCGCTTGGGCTGTTCGTGTTCTAATCGGTTGCAGCGGTAAACGCTTTCTAACCATGTAGGCACCGCTTTCCTCAGTCCCTATTATTTGCGCTCGCTTTCCCTAGAGGAAATAACAGCGTTTTATTAGGTTTCTGGGGCTACTGCAATATTGGTGGCAAATCAAACCCATGTTAGCTTTAGACTTACTTGAACAAGCTGTGACTCGGCATCTAGCTCTCATTCACTAAGTTTGACAGCCATGTTGTAACATGGTTTTGGACCTACTTATAGCTACTTGCTTGGCGGCCATCTTAGAGTGGGGTCGCTGGAGAAAGCTCTCATTCACTTAGTTTGGCAGCCATGTTGTAACATGGTTTTGGACCTACTTATAGCTACTTGCTTGGCGGCCATCTTAGAGTGGGGTCGCTAGAGAAGGCTATCATTTAGATGTGAAAAAAGGTGAATTTAAACCACATATGAAAACATACGCGCAGTTACCATCGGCCCTTTCTTTTGCAGGCATTATACTAGATAAAGCTCACACTCTAGATATTTCAGAAAGCGAGTTGAGCCCGCTGAGTGCGCTATTAAACTTAAGTATAAGGTAGGCCTCTTTTTTAGTAGAAGTTTATCATGGTCAATGGGTCTAGACTGTTGCAGAACATATAGAATTGACCACTTTAAGTCATTCTCAGTGTGTTTATTTTCAATGCAATGCTCCACCATAGGTGCTGTAAGCACTTTATTCTTGATTCTAGACTTATGTTGCGTTATGCGCATAATCACTTGTTGTGTTGTCTTGTAAGCATGGGCGAATTTTGCGAATCTCGCGTTCGTGAATTTTGCGGATTTGCGAATTCGCAATCCGCAAAATCCGCGAATTCTAGCGAATTTGCTGATTTTTTTTTGTGTTCGCAAGTGTTTCTGCCAGTTCGCGAGGATTTGGTACTAGTTCGCAATTGCGAACTACTTGTCGGCTCGCAACGGTCGCGACTATGTTGTTTCTACGTCTGGTTCATCATCACAGCCTCCCAGCACCCTCTGTTTCACCACTGGCACCCTCGCTTTGACCCATGCCACCCTCTGTTACATCAATGCCACCCTCTGGTTCATCATCACTGTAGAAGATGGGGGGGAAAAGCAAGCCCACCTGCCCTGCTTGAACTGACATGAATTAATTTGGGGTTAGTTTATTAACAACACCTGCCCTGCCCCAACTGACAATAATGAATTAGGGGCTAATTAATGTGTCACTGAAAGAATTTGAAGTTCCAGCCTGGCACCTGCTTGTCTGCTCCTTTAGCTGTAAATCAGGACCTTTGTGGCATACAGTTAAGGTCAGAGCAGGGTCACACAATAGTTGCAAGCAGGCAACCGAATTCTGGAGGGCCCCCTCAGGAAGCACTACAGGGAATCGTTACAAATCATGAGGTTGACCTTTTGCACCTGCTCATTGCTTTTGCTTTTGCAAAAATCGTTTTTCGTTTTTTTCGCGCTATTCGCGGGGCGCGGCGTCGTGCGAAACCGACCGTGGAAGCCGCCAATTTGTGCGAATGAGCTTTTTATTTTTTTGCGGCTGGTTGTTTCGCGAGTTTTTTTGCAGTATTCGCGAGCCGCTTGCAGCGCAACACGCGAATTTACCCCAAGGTCGAGTACGGGCGCGGCCATTTTGTTTGCGTGACGTATTTCCGTTTCCGCCCGCTATGTATAATCTCGCGCAGTAAGCGCATTGCGAGTAGAGGTTCGCACGAGATCGCGAGGGAAATCTAGAGGTTCGCACGAGATCGCGAGGGAAATCTCGCGCGAACTTACTTTCGCGCTCGTGAACGGGCGCCGGCCATCTTGTTTTTCATTCATTTCCTGTGTCTGGGCATGGTGTTTAATCCTCTTGGTATCTTTGCCATCCTTTGCTTGTTTTCAGTTTTTTTTTTACGATTTTGCTTCTTATCTATCCCTCTCTTTTCCTAGCTGTATATTTTTGACTTTTCCGCTATTTTTCTTTACTTTTACACTACTTTTTAAACTCTTTTCTTTTCTTCTTCCCTATCCTATTCTTTCTTAATTTTCTACTTCTTCCTACCTTACCTGCCCAGACCATGGTCAAGCCAGGCGCCGTGAAGCTGCCCAGGCACTTGAGGGCCGCAGCGGCGGCGGGGAGTAGTCCTGGACCCAGTGCCAGGACAGCATGCGGGAGATTGAGGGGGGAGCAGGTGACGCGACGGGAGATATTCAGCCCGGAGGAAGTGGGCGCGCTGGTCTACTTCGTCCAGCGCCGCCTGCCCAGGACCATCGCGGGAGGCGGCAGGATCGCGGCCGGCGGCTACAACATGCGGGAGCGCCGGAAGCGGTGGGAGAAGGTATGCTGGGCCATATCCCACCTCTACGGGGTCCAGCGCACCTACAGCCAGGTCACCCATCGCTGGACGGACCTCTTGGACCGGGAGCGCGACCTGCTGGACCAGCTCGGCTTGGAGATCCCCGGGCTTGGTGAGTAGTAGTAGCCATTTCATCACTCACTACTATGATGTTTTCTCCTGCTCTGTGTTGTTGTATTGCAAATATTTGTTTTTTACATGGAGCAAGCCAATAATGCCGCTGATGACGATTACATTGTAGTTAAATTATAATTCAAAATCTTCTGTGCATTTCAGGTGCACTGCTCTCCTTCTCAGTGGAGTTGCTACTATGCTTATTTGTTTTCTATTTTGTGGTCTCATTGGCCTGAGTAACTATTATGTATGAGTGTACTTTACAGAACTGCGTAATGCTAGACACTAGGGGGCAGATTACATTTACAAGCCCCTTGCGCCACGTTTACGTTGCCTTGCGTGACGCAACAGCGGCGTAAACGTGCCGCATCCCTGCGAGTCATTTACAGCATGACGCATCTAGGGAGATGCGTCACGTTATAAAGCCATGGGCCTGCACCACAATGGGTGCGTTCCTAGTACGCAGGGTGGGCGGTCCGGCGGCTGTGCGCATCGCAAAATTGCCTGCGTGAAATCTACAAGATTTAACGCAGGCACTTCTGCGACGCTGCTACGTCAATTCAATTCCTTATGCCTGCTTGAAGCAGGCGAAAGGACTGACACAGCATGTTAAGTATTGGGTGAGCATTACTGGAGTTGCATTGCGTTGGCGACGTGACTCCAGCGATGCGCCGCTCTTACGTGACGAGATGCGTCACGCAAGTGCCTACCCTTGCGCCAGGGCGCGCCGCATTGTAAATGAGGCGCATCTGCCGTGTCGCAAGGGTAGTTTTGCGTGACGCATTTGATCTGGCGCATCTCTGGAGATGCGCCAGAACGCGTAAGTAAGTATGCCCCTAAGGGGCAGAATTGCAATTACCGTCGCATCCCTGCAAAGTAGCAGGGATGCGCCATTAATTGTGCGGCCCGCTACCACCACCAAACATGGTGCGCCGTATTTGCAATGCGGCGCACCATGGGCCCAAAACGTCACCGAAGCTTTACTGCTGGAGTTGCGTCGCAACGATGGCGCAGCTCCAGCAATGCTCTGGGGTACCCTATCTCCCCAATGCTGGGTCAAGCCGTACGTCTGCTTCAAGCAGGTGCAGGGTTTGTGTGACGCATCATTGTCCTAAAGGTGACTGATTGAAATTTTGTAGATTTCCCTCAGCCACTTTTAGGATGTGTTCCAGCGCAGGAATGCCCTCCCTTGCGCCGGAACGCCCCCTGATGGCGCAGGGCTTTATAACGGGATGCATCTCCCAAATGCGTCACGTTGTTATAATATTATACGCCGCACCATGGCGCCCTTTTTTGTTTAGCTGCTGCGTCACAAAAGTCACGCAAGAACGGAGCAAAAGAGCCGCAAGGGGCTTAAATCTGCCCCTTCCTTTGTACCCCTGACAATAAGAAAAATAGTGGTGGTGGAATGATAGTTTGACTATTTAAATGACTGGTAATGTAGCAGGCAACTGTTAGTGTTGTCACTGATCTGACTGAAATCACAATGGAGTTTGTCTGTCACTTTGCGTCTTGCCTGCGGACTGCTGCCTGCCAGTCCTAGGTGAACCTTTCAGTACTTTGTTTAGTGAGTTACGTGACTTTTGAAGTCACAGGTCCGCAAATAAATGAAAAGTAACCCTAATCAATATAATTTCGCGGAAATATTTTGTTATTGTTCTTTTGAAATGTTTGATTTGGTTGACATTGACAAGCAACAATCATCCATGTTTTCTGTTCTTTCTTTCATGTTGTAAGTCAGCTCCCCCCAGGGGCGAGGGGAGGACACAGGAGCAGCAGGCGGCGGATGCTGTTCAACAGGGCCAGGATCGGGCAGGCGAGGGCTCCTTTGCTGGCCCCAGTAAGTTTTCATTTTAGACTAGTACCTATTTTTCCTAGCGTTCCTCATTTAATTTTTTCAAAATCGTCTTTGATCTTCTTGTAGACTGTATCTAAATTCTTATCCTGCCTCTACTATGACTCCCTGTGGTATTACTAGATTATTCTTATTAGTCTGTCTGTGTAGCTAACTAAGATTGCACGGTTGGCGAAACTCCCATTCTAGTCAGCAATAGCTCTATCAACTTAGTGCAGTCCTCTGGGATTGTCCATAATGTCTTTTGAAGTGTTCTATCTGCTTTGAAAATTCCCAACTATAAAATGTGAATGACCACCAAGAAATAATAAGATACTACCTTTTGGTTTGGATAGGAGAACAATCCATACCACTACAGTGGCGCGGACAATTCTTCTGCAGAAACAGAACTATGGACAATAAATAGTGCATTGCTTATGAATTATAATAGGCGCTGTTAGAGTTTCCACACACCTCTGTGATAACAGACTTTGAACCCCCAATGTCCTTACTGACTGACTACTACATAGTGCGGCACAGTCATTTACCTCCCGAATTCATCGATCATTGATCCCCAATGATGATTATTATCCAACGTAGCTGAAGAGTACGGAGTCAGAGTCAAGAAGTGTCAGAGGCACGGACTCATGCTTGCAAAAATTGCAAAACCTTTCGCTCAGTCACTCTAGTCACTCTGGACCAAAAAACACAGAGTCTCTCTAAGTTTAAAAGCTTTATTAAAAGTAAACACATTTATTAAAATGAAGTCATAATTAAAAAACGAAATGTTTAACTGAGAATGTAAAAGTGGTTAGTGCTGACGATTAATTGAAGACAGTTCTTGTGGTCGAGCCGAGCTCTCAACTTGTTTCAACTTGATCTTGTTGTTAGAAGTCCATCTTCTGTCTGTGTGGAAAAAAATGGTGCGTGTTAAAAAGCCAGCCTTCATCAGTTGTGCCAAAAAGTGCTGCATTACATTGTTTTCACATGTCTTCATTCCTTGCCCAAATACTAGTGAGTGGTTTATTCTAACATTCTTAAATGTACTTTGTAGGTGGAACATCAGGTGGCGGGGCCAACGCGGAGGTGGTGGTGGTGCTCGACACGGAGGCGGAGGGCAGTTCCTCAGGGGAGGATGCGGCGGTTCCAGTGCCGGCTGTGAGAGTTCAGATGGTGGTGGTGGCGGGCAGAGGTAAGCTCTTATATATTCCTTACTTATTGAGATTGAAGACGTGGCTGGGAAGGAAAGAATATGAGATGCATGGCTGGGTGAATGATGAAGCAATGATTGGTGGAAGGACAACAGCCTGGGTGGGTGACACAGAAACTGTATGTGTCCATATACCTGGATCATGCTACTATCTGACTCTTAGATAGCATATGTGTATCTAGAGCAGGGGTACTCATAGTACGGCCCGCGGGCCGGTGGCGGCCCGGCAAGCCTTCCTTGGCGGTGTACAGACCTTGCAGACAATCACTGCTCCCCCGGCCCCCACAGAGCAGAGTGGAGATGCAGGGCCACAAAGAGGTGAAATAGAACAAAGCCTCTGCTCTGTGGGGCCGGGCAAGCAGTGATTGTCAGGGTGGAGATGCAGGGGCGCTACAACAAACAAAGCCTCAATAATATGTTAATGGTCTTTTACGCGTTGAGGAACCTGTCTCAGCCCGGGCTGAAGGCTGACACAGACAGACACACAGTGAGATGACAGAGGGGGAGGGAGAGGGAGGGCAGGAGGGAGAGAGAGATGAAGAGGGAGGGCAGGAGGGAGAGCATGAGTGAGAGAGATGTATGTAAATGCTGGGTCTGTTGGCTCAGTGGATGAAGGCATCTACTGCAGGGACCTGTGTGCAACCTCATGGTCACAAGTTTTCGTTTAGCTTTAGCCCCGCCCCCTCTGACTCCGCCCCCACCAGTGCAGCCCTCGGCCACAAACTACACTGTAAATTTAGCCCCTGAGAGAAAGTTTGTGAGTACCCATGATCTAGAGAGAGTAGACGGTCAGTGGATGAACTAAGTGTAACTTTGAAGAGCATGTAACACTGCACCCGCACGTCCGTTCCAGTGTAGGAAAGGCAAGGAAAAGAAGTTTTAATTCTGTCCAAATACTACCATCAATAGTAGCAGTACTTTGTATTGCAAGCACAGCATAGATCCGGTTATTAGGGTGGCCACTCCCTACCTCTCTTAATAAGTTTAGTAGTACTCAGTCATTCATGTGTGGATGTATCACTGGTCACTCAATAAAAAGCAAAGCACCTAAAGTCATCCCATATATAAGCAAAAACATCCCATGTGAAGTGATAGATAATCAGATTATTTATCTTCTTCAATTTTCCATTTCTAGTACTCAGTCAGTCAAAGTTCTTTATTGCGATAACTTAATATCATACAAAGACAATGGCATAAAAACACAAACAACAAATAGCATGAATAAAAAAGCAGTTAAAAACAATTAGAAACAGTTAGAACATTAAAAAAGAGCATTTCAGATAAAAATCAATGTACCATGTTGCAAATCATTAAGACTTTGTAATTGCGTGGTATTAAAGTGCATTAATAATAAAGTGCATAATAAAGTGCAATATCCCAAGGGATAATCCCCGCATAAATGTTCTACTAAGGTACACACTGTGATCTAAAATTCGTTAACCTGTAGTTGCCATCAGCCCGACTAGATAATAAACAGGTCTGCACTCTTAAGTCTGGAATTCCTGCTTCTTATTGCTCTTACCAGGAAATTTGCCACGAAAAACATGATCCTGGGAGTTTGCAGCATTTGTAAGTAAATAAGAGCAGGTCGGACCAGAATAAATCCCGCTTCCTTAAGTATAGGAACGAGAAACTGCCTCCGGGCATCATTATAATAGCTACAGAACATTATAAAGTGCATTGTGCTTTGTTCTGAAAAAAGATCACATGGACATGGCGGGGCCTTTTCAGGGGTACTCCACTCAGAGTAAAAACCCAAGTTAAAATGAATTAGATTAAGTCTAAAACGGGTTAAAATGAACCTATGATAAGGGTTAGTCACCACATTAAGGTAGTTGTCAGGACCACTAGGTATAGCCAGCAGGAGGCTGGCCCTAACACAGGGTTTCTGTAGCTCGACTTCCTCCCTCTCCAAGGAAAGAAGGTCCTTCATAGCAGCCTTGATGAGGACAACGTCATTGGATGTTATGGAGTCAGTGGCTGTGTATAATTCAGGCCTCCCCAACCTACAAAAACTGTCCTTAATGTACATTAACCATCCAATCTTGTGTACGTTGTCCAGGGTCAAACAGTCCCTTATTATGGAATGGTTTAGGGGAATTTCAGGATTAAGCCACAACTTGAGCCATGCGATTAATGGGGCTATTCTAACCAAATCGCCAATGAAGCCTTCTCCTAGCTCCTGGTGGACAGTATAAGATGGGGTTGACTGCGGGACGCCCAAAACTGATCTAAAAAATCTGTTTTCCGCGGTCTGTATGGGGTCAACTCTTTTATACCCCCAAAGGGAACTCCCATATGAAGCTACAGAGATACATTTGGCTTTGTATATTTTGCTGATAGCTTCAAAAGGCCTGCCCCCTAGTCTTTTTGAAAAGCCATGAAGGGCCGCGGAAGTTCTAGCCAGTGTAGCTACTCTACTTTTTACGTGAGGGCCCCAACTACCTTTCTCGTCAAAGGTGATCCCCAGGTAGGGGAAAGTAGTAACCCGAACAAGTTTTTCCCTTCCGCAGAAAAAGGTTTTATGGACGGATTTCCTTGAAGCCTGACCCATAAACATGATCTGGGATTTTTTTGCGTTAATTTTCAGGTCTAAGGACCCTATGAAGGATTCGAAAGCATCCAGCAGCCGTTGTAGCCCCACTCCCGTTCGCGCCAGAAGCACTGCGTCATCCGCGTACAAGAGAACTGGAATACCCTGTTCCCCTGCACGTGGAATATCGCAAGTGACCCCTCTTAGAGCGGGCTCTAGGGCATTCACATACAGCGTGAACAGTAGAGGTGCCAAGATGCATCCCTGACGGACACCTCTTTCAGAAGCAAACACTTCAGTACATCTTCCATCAGTAGAGACTCTAACTTTAGCAGACAGGCCAGAATGCAGGTCGGACAGTAAGTTGACTATAGATCTGTCCAGACCCATCTCAACCAGTTTACCCCAGAGCTTAGATCTATTGACCATATCGAATGCAGAGGAGAGGTCCATGAACCCTAGGTACATGGACCCATCCTTGGCTCTGGTGTATTTCTCAATCAGTAGGTGGAGATTGAGGCACTGGTCCAAGGTGCTTCTCTTGGGTCTAAACCCGTATTGCACATTGCTCAAGATGTTGTTCTCGGTGGCCCATGTATTCAGTTTTGCTAATAGGACTCTCCCTAAGATTTTGACTGAGGAGTCTATCAATGAAATGGGCCTATAGCATACAGGGTCCTGCCTATTGCCTTTTTTGAAAACCGGGATAATAGTTGAAGTTTTCCAGGACTTCGGGATGTTGTCACGGTTTAAGGCGTTAAAAACCCTGCAGAGCAGTCTTGACCAGAAGTTGGGGAAGCATTTAAAGGCATCGGCCGGAACACCATCCGGTCCCGGTGCCTTTTTTGTCAGAGTGCGACTAATGGCATCTAAAATGTCCTCAACTTCAAAGTGCAGATGGTTACCCAGTGTGGTAATAGACTCTTCATGAGCACTATTCTTATCTAGAGACTGGCCTGAGTATATGTCTCTAAAGTGTTGAATCCAGTCCTGATCTGGAATATTTGCTTCCAGAGGGAGTTATCCTCGCCTGTAAGAAGGGGTTGATTAACAATTCTCCAGAACTCCCCACTATTTTTTAATATGGCTGGATCTGTAAGTTGCGCCCAAGCTTCGTCTTTAAGCTCTTTCTTTCTGGCTGCAATAGCTTTTTTATATAAGGCCCTACTAATCCTAATAAGGTCGTGATCCTTAGGATCGGATTTGAGGGCGTTAAGCAGCGCAGAATGTGCTAGGGAACAGCTGTGATCAAACCATCTTTTAAGAGGTTTTGTCTTAGTCTTACTGATCACAGAGAGCCTACCATTTATCTTACAGCATATGTTAGTAAATGCGAGAATGACATCCCCATCATTAGCATCATTCGATAAGCAGACCCCAACCTCTTCCTCTGCATCTAACAAAAGTTCTTGAATGAACGGTTCTGGGGTTATGCTGTCCCATTTGAGTCTGCGTCTTTGGTCCTTAAGTTTGATTGGTCCATCCATAAAGGTTGAACCTTGGATGCGTCCTAATAATTCACCCTCTCCTATGTCCAGAGAAACTGGGTTGTGGTCACTAAAAACAGATGTCACAGTTCTATACATAAAAACATTGGATAAAAAACATGCAGAGATAAAAATATAATCAATGATAGAGCCATTGTCTGAGCCCTTAAAAGTAGGGGCCCTGACCTCCTCCCCACAACTAGATTCATAAAGGTTCCATCTAGCAAGAAAGTTTTCCAAACATTCCCCCTGCTTGTTGTGCGCCAGATGAACCATTGCACTGTTCGGGGGGGAGTCAACGTCATCACAAACACATGATAATAAACAAGGATGTATATTAAAATCCCCTAAAAAAATAATTTCGAATACATTAACATCCTCACTATAGACTGACAGGAAATCATCCAATCTACCGAGACTATATGACGTGCGATCGGCAGCATTGGAGTTATAAAAATTAATAAACAAAATATTAGGAGACTCAGCACGAGACAATTCAACGATAAGGCAATTTTCTGAACCTGAGGCTAGTAACTTGAGGCATCCCTTAATATCAAGTTTAAACAGGCTAATCAAGCCCCCCTTAGCCCTTCCTGCTGAGCTAGCCACGGCAGGAATACTAAAGTAGCTGAAGCCATCAAGAGAAAAGGTGTTGTTAGTGTCCCAGGTTTCCTGAAAGGCGATAACGTCATACTTGGATATAAAATTTAACCAGGTTGCATTATCTGCCTTTGTCTTAATGCCGGCAATATTCCAGGTAAGGATACTAAAAACAGGCACATTGGTCCTAGGCTTTACGAGTTGTTCTGACTGAAGTCAATCATTGTGGTCTAAAAATGAAAGGGGTGCAAAGCGGTTGGACAGTAAGAGGGGTTGAGCAAAAGGATTCTGAAACCCTTGGGGTACAGAATGATTCACTGTGTTGCGAGTTTGTTCAAAACCCCATCTCTGGTGTGTATCAGGGTTAGAATCCCAGGCAAAAGCTGGTGTTTTAGGGTATGTGACATTCTGTTGTTCACCATAAAAGAATTTAAGTGTCAATGGTACAACAGAACCCTGCCTGCGTTGTGGTGGGAGTAAGTTGATTAGGATGTTAGGTAACACCCCTGTGTGAGTAAAACTTACTGCTACACAATCCCCCTTGAATTTTTTAGGGCGATTGCCCAGCCATGAGACCCTTTTGGCTGTTTTAATTTCCTGGGCCAGTTGCCGCCCACCCCCTGGAGCTAATCTCATATTTGTTGTTAGCCACTGTAGGGCTTTATTAGACAGGGAAGATGGGGATTCCTCAGTTCCAGCTTCTAATGGTGGAACATTCGCCAGAACTAGGACGACCGGGGAGGCTTCAACAATAAATTGAAGTGGGTCAGTTGGTTGGTCTTGAGCAGGCGGTATCTCAACCGTTAAGGAGCCCTCCCCTCTGCTAGTACCTGAACTGCTAAAAGGTTGGTCAGGAAGCTGGGGTGGTGGATTACTTGGGGCTACAACTGGAATCACCCTCTCTTGTTCGTCATCCTGACTTCTGCTATTACTCATATTTACCACAGCTGTCATAACACAGTCAACCCCCTCAGTTAGTTTGTTCATCTGCCCTCCCAACTTTTTAATCTCAGATTGAAGTTTATCGATTTTAGAGAGCAAAGGCTTGACGATGGTTTTAAATTTCAAATCAATTAGCTCAGTGAGTCTATCGAATAAGTCCTCATCAAAGGTATTAGTAGACTTTGCACGCCCCCCTCGAGTCTCCTTAGGAGGAGCTTTTGGGGTATTTACCCTCTTCCTCCTAGTCCCAGATCTTAGACCACCCCGCCTAGGTGGATTTTTATTTTTCCCGGAATCCGAACGGGAAGGAAGTTCAGTGATAGAGGTGTCATCATCAGTGGGGGATGCAGGAATGTCCTGGTCCTCATCGCTGACCACTTGATTCCCAAGGTCCACTAAGAGAACCTCGGAGCCAGATCCGGATGGTACGTTACTGGTCACGGGGCCGGATTCCAGTGTTGTGGGACACATAAAACTGGCATCTGGGAAGGTCTGTATAGAGACTATGTCCTCTGATGATGGGGTTAGGGAGGGGGATAAACAACGTAGGTCAGGTGACTGACTAAGACCCAATGATTCTCTCCTTTGAGAGTTGATTTTTTCCACAGTCTGAACCAGATAGTTCTTCATATTATTAGCTTGTGGTACTTGGTTCTTTTTCGACATTATAGCTAATATAGCGCAAAGCCTAGGCAGCTGAAAATGTACGTGGGGCTGTTACAAACAATACAGTCTTACTTGGTCCGTTGATTGCCTCTTGTACTTCTGACAGGGATTCTGGCCCTGCCCCTGCCTCCTCCTGCCGATGAGGGCCGTAGAGGGCCCGCCCTTTGCCCGGGCTTCGCCCCGGGCGTCCCGCGACGCGGGGGTGCTCCTCCTTTATGGTTGTTCGTTGGCGCTCTCAGGGCACTTCCGCGTCACTCTGACGCGCCGCCGCGGTGCCTGCCGGGATTTGCAGTCTCCCGGAGCGGCGGCGCGGAGTCTGGTGAATTCTGACTCTTGGCGGCGGTAGCGGCAATATGGGCAGCGTCCTCTAGCCCTCTGGTGAGTTTTCCTGACTCTCGGCGGTGGCGGCGTTTGTGCACTGCGTCTCCCCCGCTCTGCCGGGGTGCTCCTCCTTTATGGTTGTTCGTTGGCGCTCTCAGGGCGCTTCCGCGTCACTCTGACGCGCCGCCGCGGTGCCTGCCGGGATTTGCAGTCTCCCGGAGCGGCGGCGCGGAGTCTGGTGAATTCTGACTCTTGGCGGCGGTGGCGGCAATATGGGCAGCGTCCTCTAGCCCTCTGGTGAGTTTTCCTGACTCTCGGCGGTGGCGGCGTTTGTGCACTGCGTCTCCCCCGCTCTGCCGGGGTGCTCCTCCTTTATGGTTGTTCGTTGGCGCTCTCAGGGCGCTTCCGCGTCACTCTGACGCGCCGCCGCGGTGCCTGCCGGTATTTGCAGTCTCCCGGAGCGGCGGCGCGGAGTCTGGTGAATTCTGACTCTTGGCGGCGGTGGCGGCAATATGGGCAGCGTCCTCTAGCCCTCTGGTGAGTTTTCCTGACTCTCGGCGGTGGCGGCGTTTGTGCACTGCGTCTCCCCCGCTCTGCCGGGGTGCTCCTCCTTTATGGTTGTTCGTTGGCGCTCTCAGGGCGCTTCCGCGTCACTCTGACGCGCCGCCGCGGTGCCTGCCGGGATTTGCAGTCTCCCGGAGCGGCGGCGCGGAGTCTGGTGAATTCTGACTCTTGGCGGCGGTGGCGGCAATATGGGCAGCGTCCTCTAGCCCTCTGGTGAGTTTTCCTGACTCTCGGCGGTGGCGGCGTTTGTGCACTGCGTCTCCCCCGCTCTGCCGGGGTGCTCCTCCTTTATGGTTGTTCGTTGGCGCTCTCAGGGCGCTTCCGCGTCACTCTGACGCGCCGCTGCGGTGCCTGCCGGGATTTGCAGTCTCCCGGAGCGGCGGCGCGGAGTCTGGTGAATTCTGACTCTTGGCGGCGGTGGCGGCAATATGGGCAGCGTCCTCTAGCCCTCTGGTGAGTTTTCCTGACTCTCGGCGGTGGCGACGTTTGTGCACTGCGTCTCCCCCGCTCTGCCGGGGTGCTCCTCCTTTATGGTTGTTCGTTGGCGCTCTCAGGGCGCTTCCGCGTCACTCTGACGCGCCGCCGCGGTGCCTGCCGGGATTTGCAGTCTCCCGGAGCGGCGGCGCGGAGTCTGGTGAATTCTGACTCTTGGCGGCGGTGGCGGCAATATGGGCAGCGTCCTCTAGCCCTCTGGTGAGTTTTCCTGACTCTCGGCGGTGGCGGCGTTTGTGCACTAGTACTCATTTCCACTGTAGGGTGAAAGTTAAATTAATTAAGCAGTAGCCCTTGAGTTGTAACAGAGTATTCTCAGTGCCACCCGTAATAGAAAAGTAAGAGCTTCACCACCTGCATGTACTGGACGGGTACAGTAACGCAACGCAAGTCTAGGTCACTCCTCATGGCGTGCGTCTCCTTTTCTCGGGTGCAAGTTTACTGCGCTGGCATTATGCCTGCTTGCAGAAGATAACGTACCAATTTTCCTAAACAAGAGACAAGAAGAAGAATAAGACTGGTGTACTTTCATAGTCGACTCCAATGGAAGTCCATAGTGCTCGTAGAATTTGTTCCTTAAACTCCCACTAATGTTAGAGCAAGGATGAAGAAGTGTGAGGTTAGATAGATACTGGCCTCAATAGTTATGTAATGCGCTTGCAAGTTGCTAGTTGTAGTGCAACACAAATTTCTGCTGAATGATTGAGTTAATCTTAAAGGGCATTGGTTACAGACTATGTCTTTCTTTCTTCATATAGGTTCTTCTTCCAAACGAACAAGGAGGAAGGAGCTGGCTAGAGCGGCCCGGCAACGGAGGATCGATGCCACTGTGGCCGAATATCGGCGGCTGGTGGCCCTGGAGGACAAAGAAAGTGTGCAGTCGACCACAACAACTACGTCGTCTGCATCGGCCTCCGTGCCCCCACGGGCTGCCACCCAGCACAGTGGTCCACCCAGACTGAGCCGGGCTGCCAAAGCCAAACGCCACCGCCGAGTAGCAAGGACAACAGCTTCCTCTCACAGCCGTTGCACCTGCAAGGCATTGAAGGCACGCCTGCGCCGCAGTACCCTGATGGTGTCCCGCCTCCAGCAGGAGCTCCACCACTTTTCAAACGAGTTGGAGGGGCTCCGCGTAGAGCACGCCTTGCTCCGCCAGGAGCATGATGCCCTGGCCCAAAAAGTAGACAGCATCCACCCATAGTGTCCCTTGCCCCTTTTTTAGAGACTTTTGGGGGGTGGGAATTGGGAGTTGGGTTTTTGGGGACTTTTGAAGGACAATCGTTGGGGTTAGGGAGGGTCTTGCGGGAGATTATTTTGTTAGGGATATAAATATACTTTTTCAAACTTTATCTGAGCATACCCGTTTCTTACTGCTTGCCTGGTGGGTGGGGGTTTAACAGGGACTTTGTTTTCCTGAAAGTTTAGTTCCATTTTCTTCCTTTAAGTGTAAATGCCCAAATGTTTTCAACACTAAGTGCCTCTCACAGAGTAAGTGAAGTGAATCCAAGAGTCCTAGGACTTTAGTAGTACTACCGCCAGTCTCTCGTCTCTCCTACTAATACTCCATTATACCCCCAAACCACCAAACGCTTATCTTACCTGTAATTTGTGTTTGAAAGTAGGGCTAGACCCAGGGCTGGCTCCACGGCAAACAGCGAATAAGGTTGGCAATCTTGGTCGGATAAAATTTCCTCATAGCGGTGGTACTAGTGGTGTGACACAGTGGCAGTTGCATGCCTATGAAAAAAAAGAAAATTAAATCTGGTTTGTCCTCCTGAGCAATTCAACGGTACAACTGAGAATATAGCAGGTGACAGAAGTACACTAGAACAGTGCCACATTGTAGCCTAACAAATGGTAAAGTATAACTACTAATTCGGTTGAAGTTCTTTGACATTAGCCATGGGTCTTTGTCAAGCAGAGTAAGAATATATCCTCTGATTTCTTCACCAGCCTGTTGCTATCACCTTATCCTCCCCAGCAAGTGTGTGGATTTATTGCTGTAATTTAGTCACACATCAATCAAAACCACACAGCCCGGGGGAAGAGGGTTAGGGTTTGAAAAATGGATGGGTACGGGGGTTTTTGGGAAAGGTTTTGGGAGACAAGAAAAAATAGCACAGCATGGACAAACAATTGTGAACATAAACAAATCTTTGGGTACAAACCTATCCATCAATCTTTGAAAGTGCATGCACTAACTGCATGCATGTCAGTGAAAAGTAAGTAGTACTTTTGACAACTGTGGAAGAAAGAATGCGACAGTACAGGGCGTGTGTGGAATTATTCATAACGATATTCAACATAAGGTCTCTGTAGCCAGATACCTGAGAGCCTTGCTGGTCACTATAAATCCATTCACAACAACACTCAATGGGGTTGGTCTGGAAGGTATAGTGGATAGAAAAGGAGAAATTGCTTCTTTTCTAGGTGTCCCCTCACTCACCAGGGTTGCCCCTTGGTGACATGCTTCATCATTGGGGCCATCCCAGTCCTCTACGGGCTGGGGCGTGCTGCGACTTGCGAATTACGTAGGAGCACTTACAAATGACTATGTGTGGTGCAGATGTGATAGTGGAGTGGACTAAGTGATGTGTTAAGGGATCAATTTAGAAGCAGAGAGAGATCCAAGAAATGCAGTCACAGTCAGAGAAAAAGGCAAGGGATACTGTATCTATGTTGTTGTAGTTGTCCTGTTGGAAGTGGTAAGTAAGTTGCCTGCAGAAAAAAATCCTCCTATTAGCGGCACTCCTCCATTGCAGCCGACGCTTCGTCCATCGATGTTGGTCACCAGAAGACACCCTGTAAAAAAAGCACAGCATAGACAAACAATTGAACATAAACAATTCTTTGGGTACACTACAAACCTATCCATCAATCTTTGAAAGTGCATGCACTACTGCATGCATGTCAGTGAAAAGTAAGTAGTACTTTCGACAACTGTGGAAGAAAGAATGCGACAGTACAGGGCGCGTGTGGAATTATTCATAACGATATTCAACATAAGGTCTCTGTAGCCAGATACCTGAGAGCCTTGCTGGTCACTATAAATCCATTCACAACAACACTCAATGGGGTTGGTCTGGAAGGTATAGTAGATAGAAAAGGAGAAATTGATTTTTTTCTAGGTGTCCCCTCACTCACCAGGGTTGCCCCTTGGTGACATGCTTCATCATTGGGGCCATCCCAGTCCTCTACGGGCTGGGGCGTGCTGCGACTTGCGAATTACGTAGGAGCACTTACAAATGACTATGTGTGGTGCAGATGTGATAGTGGAGTGGACTAAGTGATGTGTTAAGGGATCAATTTAGAAGCAGAGAGAGATCCAAGAAATGCAGTCACAGTCAGAGAAAAAGGCAAGGGATACTGTATCTATGTTGTTGTAGTTGTCCTGTTGGAAGTGGTAAGTAAGTTGCCTGCAGAAAAAAAATCCTCTTATTAGCGGCACTCCTCCATTGCAGCCGACGCTTCGTCCATTGATGTTGGTCACCAGAAGATACCCTGTCCACTGCCTGCCTGATGCTGAATTGTGGCTCGCTAATGTGAAGCCTGACTCTATCCTTTTTTCCCCATTGCAGAGACTGAAACCCCGCCTGTAATTATTCAACGAAAAACAGGAAGTGATATAATATTACAACACCACTGATAAATAAATATAAGGTATGTAGGCTGTGGAGTGCAAAAAGTCACAATTTGATTTTCCTAGTAGACAGTACAATATTTTTGAAAGTGCGTACTCTGTCTGAGTCACCTTTTGAAGGATAAATAAGTAGGGGCAAATTAATGTAGCGGATCTTTCCCCTCAAGCTAGGTGTACTGTAAACTGTGTTTTAGAACAAAATTAGATCTTCCTAGCAGTGCTCCCACCCAGACCCTTACTAAAGCCAGTCGCAAAAATGTAGAAGACCCCCAATCAAATCTCAAAAAACGAGGCCTAGCAGAAAATTGGTGACAAAACTTACTTTGAAAGTAAAAGTGGGCCGAAGTACCCCCTTCCTAATTACCCCTTACCCACCGTGGATTGCATTCAAACCACTTGCAAGCAACCAAGCAAAAGTAGCCATAGCCAGCATCGCTCCAAGACTCGAAATCCCCCCCACTCAAACACATGCAATAGAAATACTGCTAACCCTAACGAACCCTAAGTTAAGAATAGTGGCAAAGGCTTTCTTTAACTATGCCAAATCCCCCCTTTCCCACCATGGATTTTCTTCAAATGACTTGCAACCAAAATTACACATTCTCACGAGTGCTCTAAGACCCCAGAACTCAGTTGCAAAAATCTAGAACACCCCGAAACACATGCAATCCTGCTGCTAGGGCTAACCCTAACGAACCCTAAGTTACAAAAAGTGCCAAAAGGCTTTTCCGCGAGGATTTTGTCCCAACCACTTCTACCCGGTATTAGACCTTCCCAGGAATGCCCCAAGACCCGCCAAGAAGCATAACACCCCCAAACAGGCCAAAAGCAAAATCTCATACTTGCAATATTTCTCGGCCTTCGGTCCAAACGCGCTGCGTAGCTAGGCCATAAGTCGGGGTTGCCACGACGGATTTCCTGAAAAGCAAATGCAATCAAGATTAGAGTGTCCCAGCAGTGCTCCCAGACCACGAAACTCACCCACAAACAGACGGAACCCCCCCCTAATAGCACCTCAAAGGCAAGCAAGTCATCAAAAACACAAAAAAAATTCCACCTGGGATTTGGTCCAAAACACTTTTATCCGGTATTAGAGCTTCCCAGCATGGGCCCCAGAGCCGTCAACCCAGGAGAAAACGAGTAGAAGACCCCCAAACAGCCAAAGAGCAAAAGTACAAAAATGAGGACTTAGTCAATTTTTCACAAATTTCCCAAATCACTCCGCGTGCGCTTTGCAGCTAGGCCCTAACTCCCCTCTGCCACCATGGATTTGCTTCAAACCTCTTGCAAGGTAAAGTATATATAGCCAGCAGTGCGCCCAGACCCCGAAACACACCCACAAACACCAGGAAGCCCCCCAAACAGGCCCCCGAAAACGCTACATTGAGCAAAATGTCAGAAATAGCCAAAAAGAAATCAGCCTGGATTTTGTCCCAACCACTTCTACCCGGTATTAGACCATCCCAGGAATGCCCCAATACCCGCCAACCCACCCGCCAAGAAGCATAACACCCCCAAACAGGCCAAAAGCAAAATCTCATACTTGCAATATTTCTCGGCCTTCGGTCCAAACGCGCTGCGTAGCTAGGCCATAAGTCGGGGTTGCCACGACGGATTTCCTGAAAAGCAAATGCAATCAAGATTAGAGTGTCCCAGCAGTGCTCCCAGACCCCGAAACTCACCCAAAAACACCAGGAAGCCCCCCAAACAGGCCCCCGAAAAGGCTACATTGAGCAAAATGTCAGAAATAGCCCAAAAAAATCGCCTGGATTTTGTCCCAACCACTTCTACCCGGTATTAGACCTTCCCAGGAATGCCCCAAGACCCGCCAACCCACCCGCCAAGAAGCATAACACCCCCAAACAGGCCAAAAGCAAAATCTCATACTTGCAATATTTCTCGGCCTTCGGTCCAAACGCGCTGCGTAGCTAGGCCATAAGTCGGGGTTGCCACAACAGGTTTCCTGAAAAGCAAATGCAATCAAGATTAGAGTGTCCCAGCAGTGCTCCCAGACCACGAAACTCACCCACAAACAGACGGAACCCCCCCTAAGAGCACCTCAAAGGCAAGCAAGTCATCAAAAACACAAAAAAATTTCCGCCTGGGATTTGGTCCAAAACACTTTTATCCGGTATTAGAGCTTCCCAGCAATGGCCCCAGAGCCGTCAACCCAGGAGAAAACGAGTAGAAGACCCCCAAACAGCCAAAGAGCAAAAGTACAAAAATGGGGACTTAGTCCATTTTTCACAAATTTCCCAAATCACTCCGCGCGCGCTCTGCAGCTAGGCCCTAACTCCCCTCTGCCACCATGGATTTGCTTCAAACCTCTTGCAAAGTAAAGTATATATAGCCAGCAGTGCGCCCAGACCCCGAAACACACCCACAAACACCAGGAAGCCCCCCAAACAGGCCCCCGAAAACGCTATATTGAGCAAAATGTCAGAAATAGCCAAAAAAAAATCGGCCTGGATTTTGTCCCAACCACTTCTACCCGGTATTAGACCATCCCAGGAATGCCCAAAGACCTGCCAACCCTCCCGCCAAGAAGCATAACACCCCCAAACAGGCCAAAAGCAAAATCTCATACTTGCAATATTTCTCGGCCTTCGGTCCAAACGCGCTGCGTAGCTAGGCCATAAGTCGGGGTTGCCACGACGGATTTCCTGAAAAGCAAATGCAATCAAGATTAGAGTGTCCCAGCAGTGCTCCCAGACCACGAAACTCACCCACAAACAGACGGAACCCCCCCTAAGAGCACCTCAAAGGCAAGCAAGTCATCAAAAACACAAAAAAAATTCCGCCTGGGATTTGGTCCAAAACACTTTTATCCGGTATTAGAGCTTCCCAGCAATGGCCCCAGAGCCGTCAACCCAGGAGAAAACGAGTAGAAGACCCCCAAACAGCCAAAGAGCAAAAGTACAAAAACGGGGACTTAGTCCATTTTTCACAAATTTCCCAAATCACTCCGCGCGCGCTCTGCAGCTAGGCCCTAACTCCCCTCTGCCACCATGGATTTGCTTCAAACCTCTTGCAAAGTAAAGTATATATAGCCAGCAGTGCGCCCAGACCCCGAAACACACCCACAAACACCAGGAAGCCCCCCAAACAGGCCCCCGAAAACACTACATTGAGCAAAATGTCAGAAATAGCCAAAAAAAAATCGGCCTGGATTTTGTCCCAACCACTTCTACCCGGTATTAGACCATCCCAGGAATGCCCCAAGACCCGCCAACCCACCCGCCAAGAAGCATAACACCCCCAAACAGGCCAAAAGCAAAATCTCATACTTGCAATATTTCTCGGCCTTCGGTCCAAACGCGCTGCGTAGCTAGGCCATAAGTCGGGGTTGCCACGACGGATTTCCTGAAAAGCAAATGCAATCAAGATTAGAGTGTCCCAGCAGTGCTCCCAGACCCCGAAACTCACCCACAAACACCAGGAAGCCCCCCAAACAGGCCCCCGAAAAGGCTACATTGAGCAAAATGTCAGAAATAGCCAAAAAACAATCAGCCTGGATTTTGTCCCAACCACTTCTACCCGGTATTAGACCTTCCCAGGAATGCCCCAAGACCCGCCAACCCACCCGTCAAGAAGCATAACACCCCCAAACAGGCCAAAAGCAAAATCTCATACTTGCAATATTTCTCGGCCTTCGGTCCAAACGCGCTGCGTAGCTAGGCCATAAGTCGGGGTTGCCACGACGGATTTCCTGAAAAGCAAATGCAATCAAGATTAGAGTGTCCCAGCAGTGCTCCCAGACCACGAAACTCACCCACAAACAGACGGAACCCCCCCTAAGAGCACCTCAAAGGCAAGCAAGTCATCAAAAACACACAAAAAATTCCGCCTGGGATTTGGTCCAAAACACTTTTTTCCGGTATTAGAGCTTCCCAGCAATGGCCCCAGAGCCGTCAACTCACCTGCAAAGAGGTACAACAACACCCCCACAAGTGCTGAGTCTTTCTTCATTGGGCGTAAACCAGCCCTCTGGTTTGATGGAAATAGGAGTCTGGAGGAGGAGGATAGAGGAGCATGCTCTTCTGAACTTGTGAACATGAGGAATGCAGACTGCGGCAACTTCAAATCAATTAGCAAACCAGTGAAGACAGTTCTGCTGATGGGCTTGATTTTGTGATTATCTGATTAAAGTTTGAAATATATTAACTGTGCACAACAAAGAAAGACAGACACACAGGAATAAAAGTGAATAAGGATGAAAAAGAAAGTTATTGATTTGTTGTCTCATTTTCAGGGCTCGGTATCACGGTCCAGGAATAAGAATAAGGCTACGTCATCATACTCTGCGAATTCAGGCAGGGTGAGCTCAGTGTCACCTGACAGAGTAGAAATTCCCTCATCTATGTTGCTGGCCACCTCCTCTTCATCCGGCACGCTTTCTCGTACTCTGAAATCTGGTGGTATGAGGTGCTGATTCATCTTGATCATTGTTAACCTCTCCACATTTTTGGGCGAGAGGCGGCTCCGTTTGGGAGTTACAATGCCACCAGCAGCACTGAAAACCCGTTCAGAAGACACACTTGCGAGTGGGCAAGACAAGTAGTTTAAAGCCAGGTTGGTGAGCTGTGGCCACAATTCTTTTTTCCCATGCCAATACGCCAATGGGTCAGAATTAACATAGACCTCTGTTGAGTCATTCAGATAGTCCTTCACCATCGACTCAAGGTCCTCATCAAAGGTTCCTACACTTTGCTTAGCTCTTGCTGTGCCTCTGACCTTTTGAGAACCAAACCCACGCAGAGCTAGCCAATCCTCTTCAGCCTCCAATGTTTCTGTTGTGTCTCGTGCAGATGAACCGGTTGCCGGTGTCTTTAACGGCTGAGAGGTCACTTGTGCCACAGCCACAGGTGCAGAAGTGGATTGTTTTGACCGGGGATGGCCTGCTGATGTACTGCCATTTCCTTCCATTTTTCCGCCGTTCTGTTTCAAACCTCTTGGCTGACAAGGCTAGCCAACGTTTGTACTTTGGAACATGTTCATCATCAAAAGGAAAGAATGCTTGGCCTGCCAGCGCCTTTTTGTAGCGTGGATCCAGAATAGTAGCACAAATGTAATGCTGTTCTGAGTGGATCTTTTTAAGACGTTCATCACCTTGTAGGAGCTCTAATAATTTCTTAGCCAGAAGCAAAGAGTCTTGGTTTTTGTCATCTTTTTCAAACACAGAACACACCTCCTTCAGTTGGTTCTCCAGCATGTACAACAATGGGATAGCTTTTCCCAAATTAGAGTCCTCCTTGCTGACTGCACGCGTGAAGAACTCAAAAGGACGAAGCATGCGTGTCAGGCTTTGAACTATGTTCCATTGCGCCGCACCCATCCTCAGCTCCTCTGTACCCTCTGTAAGGAAATATTGATCGAGTTCCGTATACTGCTCATACAGACGCTCAAGCATGTAGAAGGTTGAGTTCCAACGTGTTACCACCTCCTGGATGAGTGCTTTCACTGGCATTTGACGTTGATATAGCAGGCTCCTCAGCTGCTTCCGGGCCTTAAAAGAATGGCTGAAATGCTTGCACATTTTTCGGCAGGTGTCCAATACACTGTACGCTGCACTGCCTTTATTACCCAAGAATTTTTGGACAACCAGGTTTATACAGTGCGCCAAACACGGCACTCTGAAATAGTCACCGTCCCTCATGGCCTTAACTATATTGGCGCCATTGTCCGTGGAATCATAACCAACCTGGCGTTTTAGTGGGGACAGGCAGTTAAGGACCTTTGTGTTAAAGACATGCAAAATGTTTTCTGCTGTGTGACGTTTCTCCAAACCAAACATGGCTAGTGTTGCATGTTTCCGAGCAGCTTTAAAAACAATGTCCGCGTCAACACCTGCGTTTAGCTTTGCTTTAGCCCCTGAAAAAGAGACCCAGTGTGCAGTGATGCACATGTAATCAGCGCCTGCGCCACTGGTCCACATGTCTGTTGTCAGATGTATAGTGTGAACAGCACTCTTCTGCAAAGCTGCCCCAATCACCTTCAGAACATCTTCATGTAGTGCTGGAACCGCAACTCGGGCAAAATAGAACCGGCTAGGAACCTTCCATTTAGGGCAGAGCGCTGCCACTAATTCTAGAAAACCAACCCCTTCTACAAAAGAAAAAGGGAGAAGGTCCAGAGCTAGCATTTTAGCCAGCTTAGTGTTATACAGACGCGTCAGTGGGTGGTTGCGTTCATATTGCGCTTCTGTAAACAACATCTTTTTAATGTTGCCCTGGACCAAGGATTTACAGGATGATGATGATATCTTCGACCCAGTTACGCTCGCTGATGAACTTTTCCGCATTGATGTCTCACTCTCTCCCACACTCTTAGTGTGCCTCACATGGGGTGTGCTGCTGACAGGGGTACTGGTTGTAAGTGAAGTGTTTGAATCGTCTTCTTCCTCCTCGTCATCATCAGATGAAAAATCAACGTTTTCATTACGTGCAATTCGGGCTTCCTTGATCACCTGTAGGTGCGCAAACCATTGGACAGCGTGCTTTCTTTCAAGATGACCTCTCTGGCCTCCGGTACCATAGTTGGAACCAAACTTACCACGACTAACTGCCAACTTACAAATGCTACAAATGGCGAGGTTTTCCTTTTTTGTGGAAACACTAAAGAAGTCCCAAACTGTGGACTTGAAATGTCTTTGGGGGCCGGAGGAGGCGGCGATACTGGTGGTGGTGGTCCTGCTGCTAATGCCAGATGAAGTGGAGGATGTGGATTGCCGAACTTCAGTACGTTTTGCACTTTCACCACCACGAATTGAGGTCGAGGTGGGTACCTTCTTGCGAGGAAGAAATATGGAAGCGGTAGGTGTTGGTGTACTACTTAACTCCAAATCTAATGATTGTTGTGTTTCCATTTCCATTGCCTCCTCGTCGACATCATCATCACGCTCAGCAGCTTCTCGGGATAGGGTCAAAATGTCTCTTCGCTGCATGCCCGGTGGGGCTGCAGTGACCTTTGTGATGACTGGCTCGTCGTCATCGTGAGAGGCTTCATCACCAGCAGTATCTGTCACTTCTTGTTGAGCCTCATCACACTCCATAGGTATGAGTTTTTCGACGACCTTCCTTTTACGCTTAGGTATCTTTGTCAGATCATGGTGTGCCTCACTCTCAGGCTGCCGTTGTGGTACCCATTCGTCATCCAGATCATCAGTAGGAGGTGAGCTTGAAGAAGATGTAGACACCCCCCTTGATCTTTTCCTTGCTAGGGATGTGGAAGACAATGAATGATCATCAGGAGGAGTGGCTTCCTCAAATGATACCTCGGTCTGATTGTCAATTTCCTGATGTGCCCCTACTTCGGGAGGAACAACTATTGTGGGCACTTGTGACCCTCCATGCACCTCTGCTTGCGCATCTCCTTGCGCTGCCTCTCCTTCCACATGTACTTGGGCTTGTACTACTTGCACATGTTGTTGCGGCTGTGGTTGTTCAACACTTGTCAGATGAGTTACAACAACCTGTGTTGATTCAGGGACATTGCTGCTACTTTCTTGCGATGAGCCAACATCACTGGTCGATGGTGATTGGAGAAGTACACTGACTGCCTCTGAAGCACTCAAGGGCTTTGACTTAAGTTGGCGTGGTGGTGGAGGCACTGAACCCAATGGAGCAGGGGTGCTGCTCCCAGCTTGGTCCCCAGCAGATCCTGCTGCTGCTGCAGGCGTACTTTTTTTTTTTCTCCCAAAAAACGTGGCGGTTGGCACACCAGCCTCCTTGGTAACTTGCTTCTTCTGCTCCTTACTAGCAACTTTCTTGCTAGAGGAGCTACGGAGAACTTTTTTTGGGGCCATCTTCTTCAGAGCAGGTCAGACAGCAGGCCGCAGTTGCACGAATTGTAGAGTTGTCTGAGGCCAGACGTGACGCCGCGTGACGTTATGCTGCACACACACACCGCTGCCGGACTTCTTCCTGGCACTGGTGGTTCTCTTGAGTCTTGTGCACCTAAAAACAATGGAAGACAGAGGAACATCAGTTCAGTTATACACCACAAAAAAATCGGAAAAAAAACAGAAAAATCAGCACAATCCCATTCCATCCATGCTGCCCTCCATGATGTTTAAGTTCAAGACAGCCCACAGAAAGACTAGGCCCATGCTAGACTCAAATACCCCTGGTGAAAAGGCCACAAGTACATCCCCAAAAAACGAAAATCATTGAAAAATCAGCACAATCCCAATCCATCCATGCCCTCCATGATGTTTAAGTTCAAGACAGCCCACAGAAAGACTAGGCCCATGCTAGACTCAAATACCCCTGGTGAAAAGGCCACAAGTACAGCCCCAAAAAACGAAAATCACTGAAAAATCAGCACAATCCCAATCCATCCATGCCCTCCATGATGTTTAAATTCAAGACAACCCACAGAAAGACTAGGACCATGCAAGACTCACTACCCCTGGGCATAAAGGTTGAAACGTAGGCAAAAAGGTTGCAGGCCTAACAACAAAGCCTGCATTCAAAATGGCCACTTGCCTCCCAGCACATGGCCAGTGCCTGTAGCAGCACTCAAAATGGCCACCAGCCACATGGCCTGTCCCTCCCCATGAACACCCCCAAAAATCGAAAAACACTGCAAAATCAGCACAATCCCATTCCATCCATGCCCTCCATGATGTTTAAGTTCAAGACAGCCCACAGAAAGACTAGGCCCATGCTAGACTCAAATACCCCTGGTGAAAAGGCCACAAGTACAGCCCCAAAAAACGAAAATCACTGACAAATCAGCACAATCCCAATCCATCCATGCCCTCCATGATGTTTAAGTTCAAGACAGCCCACAGAAAGACTAGGCCCATGCTAGACTCAAATACCCCTGGTGAAAAGGCCACAAGTACAGCCCCAAAAAAACGAAAATCACTGAAAAATCCGCACAATCCCAATCCATCCATGCCCTCCATGATGTTTAAATTCAAGACAACCCACAGAAAGACTAGGCCTATGCAAGACTCACTACCCCTGGGCATAAAGGTTGAAAAGTAGGCAAAATGGTTGCAGGCCTAACAACAAAGCCTGCATTCAAAATGGCCACTTGCCTCTCCCAGCACATGGCCAGTGCCTATAGCAGCACTCAAAATGGCCACCAGCCACATGGCCTGTCCCTCCCCATGAACACCCCCAAAAATCGAAAAACACTGCAAAATCAGCACAATCCCATTCCATCCATGGCCTCCATGATGTTTAAGTTCAAGACAGCCCACAGAAAGACTAGGCCCATGCTAGACTCAAATACCCCTGGTGAAAAGGCCACAAGTACAGCCCCAAAAATCGAAAATCACTGAAAAATCAACACAATCCCAATCCATCCATGCCCTCCATGATGTTTAAGTTCAAGACAGCCCACAGAAAGACTAGGCCCATGCTAGACTCAAATACCCCTGGTGAAAAGGCCACAAGTACAGCCCCAAAAAACGAAAATCACTGAAAAATCAGCACAATCCCAATCCATCCATGCCCTCCATAATGTTAAAATTGAAGACAACCCACAAAAAGACTAGGCCAATGCAGGACTCACTACCCCTGGGCATAAAGGTTGAAAAGTAGGCAAAATGGTTGCAGGCCTAACAACAAAGCCTGCATTCAAAATGGCCACTTGCCTCTCCCAGCACATGGCCAGTGCCTGTAGCAGCACTCAAAATGGCCACCAGCCACATGGCCTGTCCCTCCCCATGAACACCCCCAAAAATCGAAAAACACTGCAAAATCAGCACAATCCCATTCCATCCATGGCCTCCATGATGTTTAAGTTCAAGACAGCCCACAGAAAGACTAGGCCCATGCTAGACTCAAATACCCCTGGTGAAAAGGCCACAAGTACAGCCCCAAAAAACGAAAATCACTGAAAAATCAACACAATCCCAATCCATCCATGCCCTCCATGATGTTTAAGTTCAAGACAGCCCACAGAAAGACTAGGCCCATGCTAGACTCAAATACCCCTGGTGAAAAGGCCACAAGTACAGCCCCAAAAAACGAAAATCACTGAAAAATCAGCACAATCCCAATCCATCCATGCCCTCCATAATGTTAAAATTGAAGACAACCCACAAAAAGACTAGGCCAATGCAGGACTCACTACCCCTGGGCATAAAGGTTGAAAAGTAGGCAAAATGGTTGCAGGCCTAACAACAAAGCCTGCATTCAAAATGGCCACTTGCCTCCCAGCACATGGCCAGTGCCTGTAGCAGCACTCAAAATGGCCACCAGCCACATGGCCTGTCCCTCCCCATGAATACCCCCAAAAATCGAAAAACACTGCAAAATCACCACAATCCCACTCCATCCATGCCCTCCATGATGTTTAAGTTCAAGACAGCCCACAGAAAGACTAGGCCCATGCTAGACTCAAATACCCCTGGTGAAAAGGCCACAAGTACAGCCCCAAAAAACGAAAATCACTGACAAATCAGCACAATCCCAATCCATCCATGCCCTCCATGATGTTTAAATTCAAGACAACCCACAGAAAGACTAGGCCCATGCAAGACTCACTGGGCATAAAGGTTGAAAAGTAGGCAAAATGGTTGCAGGCCTAACAACAAAGCCTGCATTCAAAATGGCCACTTGCCTCTCCCAGCACATGGCCAGTGCCTGTAGCAGCACTCAAAATGGCCACTAGCCACGTGGCCTGTCCCTCCCCATGAACACCCCCAAAAATCGAAAAACACTGCAAAATCAGCACAATCCCATTCCCTTTTTTTTTTTAAATATTTTTTTATTTTATTTTCACCTGGTATAAGATTACAAAACCTTCAACAAAGTTGTCATTCAACCAATAAATACCAAATTAAGCATGAGTTGATCATTCTTCTCATTTTGTAGAAGATAACTTAACATTAAGTAGAAAATAACTTAACATAGGGTAAGAAGACATAGGTGAGCATATATTATGATTATCTAAGTTGATCAATTCATTTCTAGGCTTCCCCAAATTTTCTCAAATTTTTTTAGCGATCTAACACCCCTTAGTTCTGCTAGCGTACCTTCCATAATTTTTATTTCATTGACCAGGTACCACCATTCCAAAGCGTTGGGTGGGTTGGGATTAATCCAGGCTCGGGCTAAAGTTAGTTTGGCACAAGAAAGTAAAATTGATAGTAGTATACAATGTGGTTGACTTGTCGTGAGTGGGCCAAATATTACCATGGATGCAGATAGTGGTAAGCTAAGAATGTTTTTTGTGGTTAGAATCTTTCCCACTTCTTCCCAAAATGTTACTAGTTTCGGACATGAAAACAACATATGGACAAGATCTGCCGCATACTCGTCACATTTCGGGCATTTAGTTTTTTCTCTTGTGATGTTGTTCGAAGACCATTTAGAAAATCTTTCAGGGGTATAATATAACATATAAATAGTTCTATACTGTTGTAGTCGCAAACTGGATGATCTTACATAGTCGTGAATGTTAGTATAAGATGTATTCATTTGTTTTCCGGTTAGATTAGTTCCGAGTTTTAAATTCCATTTTTTTGCTAATACATCATTATCGTCGGAGCTTAGACCTATAAAGAATTTATAAGCCGTACTAATTATTGATTTCTCTTTTTTAGAGTTAAAGATGTCCCATATACCCCCATTCGACAAAGTGTTGATTCTATTTTTCCGTATTAGAAAATCATGTATTTGTATGTATTTAAATCTGTGTGTGTCGGATAGACCATATAGTTGCTTTAAAGTTAGAAAATTCAGTATGCCTCGAGAATTATATAAGTCGCCCAAAACCATAATTCCTTTCCGTTGCCATACACGAGACGACCCATCGCCAAATATACTCGGCAATCCGGGATTATCCCATAAGATTAACTGTGAATGAAATATAGTGGTTTTACAATGTTTAAGTATGTCTTTCCATATCTTTACTGTATCTCGTATGGTCTTAAACTTAACCCTTTTGTAAAAATTTGGGTCTGTAATGCGAAGAAAAAATTGTTTAGAATCTCCTTTTAATGATAAATAGTGAAAGAAAAGTAAGTCCTCTTCATTTAGTAGTGATCGAATACGTCTTATAAAAGAAGCCCAGAAGTATAATTTCAGGTCTGGAAAATTAAGACCACCAGATCCTATTTGATTTTTCAACATTTTTAGCGATCTTCTAGCCTTCTTATAGCCCCAAATAAAGTTGCAGAAGATCCTATCAAGTTGTTTAAAGAAGAGTCTGTTCTGTGCCAGAGGAATTGATCTGAATAGATATATGTATTTTGGTATTATTTTCATTTTTATCAGATTTATTCTGCCAATTAGGTTTAATGGGAGTCGGTGCCATTTTTTTAAGTTTGAAATAGTAGTTTTCATTAAGTTTTTATAGTTAATGTTGTTAAGTTCTTTAACATTTGAGGTAATTTTAATTCCGAGATATGTCGCGGTCTTACATATTTCGAGTGTTGGTTGAGGGGGTACAAAGTTAGCTATTATTTGAGTTTTGTGAGCATTTAATTTATAACCTGAAGCATTACCAAATTTTAAAGCTTCAGATTTGATAGCTTTTAAAGTATCAGTTGTTTCGATAGAGTATATGGCAATATCGTCCGCGTACGCAGTAATTTTTAAGCTTTGACTGCCAGTCTTGAAAGGTATTATTCCTGCCTGAGTATCCAAAGCCTTTAAAAACGGTTCCAGTGAAAGAGCAAACAATAAAGGTGATAGGGGACATCCTTGACGTGTACCCCTCTTAATTGGAAAACATTGTGAGGTAAGACCGCCGTAGCTAGTGTATGCTATTGGGTTGTCATAAAGTGCCCGAATCCCATTTAAGAATTTTCCACCAAACCCCATTGATTCCATTACGAACCATAAATAATCCCACCCCACCCGATCAAACGCCTTTTCGGCATCCAACATTATCATAGCCAGGGGAGTAGCCTCTATTTCTGCTATGTCGAACGCAGTTATTGCCGTATTAACATGAGCTGATGTATCTCTCCCTGTTATAAATCCATGTTGCTGCGTATTTACAATTTTAGGCATTAGTGGTGCTAATCTTCTGGCCAGACATTTGGCGAAAATCTTTGCATCAGCATTGATCAGGGAGATTGGCCTATATGAGCCCATCTCCTCACTAGGTTTACCCTTTTTATGAAAGAAGATAATTTTGGCTTTATTCCAAGAGCGGGGGGCTGATCCGGTTCTGCCAATATAAGTGATTACTTCCAGAAGAAAGGGTGTTAGCTCTTCCATACATGATTTGTAAATTTCTAAAGGGATGGTGTCCTCACCAGCAGATTTGCCTAATGGGAGTGATTTTATGGCCTCTTTTAATTCTTCATTAGTTATTTCTGAAGTCAATTCCTCTGTCTCATTTCTTGATAATTTAGTTGTTACATTTTCTTTTAAATAATTTTCAATTATTTTATCATTAGACATATTCTCTGGTGTATATAAGGTTTCATAATATTTAGCAAATTGTTGAATTATATCTTCCGGTTGGTTATATCTCTTGTTGTCAGCCCCCACAATTTGGGAAATCGTAGACTGTGCTCTATCCTCTGCAACTTTAAATGCTAAAATTTTTCCTATTTTGTCGCCACCTTCATATTGTGAAAATTTGTATTTATGAACTTGTGCACTTCTTTTTTTTAAAAGAGTCTCTTTGGTTTTACATTTTAGCTGACTAAGATTTGCGCTAATGTCCAGGGTTGGAAGATTATCTCTTAAAGCTTTTACAAGTTTTATCTCCTCAGCTACAATGTCAGAGGTCAAAGTTAATTTATAATTATTTCTTTCATGATTTTGTTTCAAGACTAAGGCTTGTGTAAACCCTCGGATGCTGGCTTTACAAGTGTCCCACACTGTTAAGCAAGAAGTTGTATTTCTGTTAAAAGTCAAAAATTCTGTGATGTGTTGTTTTAATCGTGAAATAAAATTCGCATCTGATACTAAATTCCTAGGGAAGGTGAAAGCTCTTGGAGGTTTATGTTTCAAAGACAGAGCAAATTCGATCATGATAGGATTGTGGTCAGATGTAATGCGTGGGTATATTACCATGTTTGTTGATCTCATTAGAGTGTTTGAGATAAAGGCCATATCTAAGCGAGAGCACAGTCTATGAGGAGCTGAATAGAATGTATAGCCTGGAGAGTTTGGGTATAGTGAACTCCATACGTCCTTAACATTGTGTATTTTACATAGATTTAAAATGGATGCTCTATTTTTAGGCATTCGCTTGTAATTGCCCGGGCGTGTTGTGTCCGTCTGACAATTCAGAATGCAATTAAAATCTCCCATAATTATTATTTCTCCCTCCCAATCTAATAACGCTATGTTTAGTTGTTCAAATACTCTAGGGTCTTCTTTGTTTGGCCCATAAATTACACATGCCACATACTTCATATTACCGAAACTAAATTGGGCTATAGCCCATCTCCCCCATTTATCGCCCTGTGTTTTAGTTATTTCTGCCTTGAACCTTTTGTCTTTTAGGATAGCTACCCCTCTAATGGAGGACGTGGTTGCTGAACTGATTATCATCTCAAAACCTAACTGATTTAGTAGCTTCTTGTCTTTGTCTATAATATGAGTTTCTGACAGAAATACTAGATGAGGATTATATAGCTTTAATTCTTCAGCCACTAACTGCCTCTTACGTTTGTTATTCAGCCCTGAAACATTCCAAGCCAAGCATCTAATGTTATACATCTCTGATAAAAAAGATATTGTCAAAATTCAGCATTTTTATACGCATTTCAAAATATATAGCATAATTTAATAAAAAAAGGCTCTCAGCAAGTTTTTCTACCAGGTTGAAAATATTTTTTTTCTTTTCTCCCCCTTCCCCCATCTCCCGCCCCTCCACCCATCCTAACCTGCGAAGACCCGCCCACCCCACCCCCCCCCTACCTAGTGCTGCCGCTAACAAGGCAGCGCCTGCGGCCAGGACCATAAAGCTCCCTCCACCTCCACCCAGAATGCATACTTGTGTTATTATTCTGCTGCATCAAAATTAGTGACTAAATGTGCCCAGAGAAACCCAGCCTATATTCTATGTCTTAATATTCAGTTACTATCTATAAGAAAGTTTCTGAGTCTCTTTATATATGAATAAAGCTGAGAGCAGCTGAAAACAACAGAAATGTTCCATTTTTCTTTTCAATCATTACTCCTTTGACTCTTATTCAGACTAGCCAAATATTCCTGTGCCTCATGTATTTCACTAAAAAAATTTACGCGCCCCTTCATGATTACTTTGAGTCGAGCAGGTTCTTGTAGGTAAGCCGAGCCTCCCAATTTATTGATTGGGTCAATCAGTTTGCGCATTTCCCATCTTTTGTCCATTGTAGCTTTGCTAAGATCTGACCGAGCAAAGATGGTAAGGTTGTCAATAACTATTGGGGAATTAGGCTTGGCTTTTTGCCAGACCGCTTGTCGAAGCAAGAAATTACCGAAATACATCAAAATTGGGCGTGGAAATTTATTACTCTGACGCTTTTGGACAAGTGGTAGTCTGTGTGCTCTCTGCACCTGAGAGTCCCAATCCCAGTCTGAGAGGTCCGGGAATGCTCGGGGTAGTAATTTCACTAAGAAAGCTCTCGGGTCAGATCCCTCCAGTCCTTCCGGTATTCCATAAAGTTTGAGGTTGGACCTTCTTTGACGGTTCTCTAAATCCTCAACTTTCCCCTGAAGTTGAGTTAGCTCAGCATCATGACGCTCCACCGTGGAATCAAGTCGTTGGGTTCCTTCTTCTACTAAGACCGTACGTTGTTGGAGCTCTGTTATCTCCTGTGTGATACCCTTTAATATAGAGGCTATATCGGTTATGGAATTTTGCAGTCTTATATTATCATTTTTCAGCTGTTGATAGTGTAGCTCCGATTCTGCTCTTTGATTTATCAGGAGTTTCAGTATAGTATCTAATTGGGGGTGATCAGTACCTCCTGGCTTGGTGGCTTCGGTTAAATTTGCATCCATCCTTTCAGCAGATGGCTTGTTTAATTTGTTACCCGTAGCCACGGGTGCCGATAAAGTAGATGTCGCTGCCCTTTCCGTTGATAGAAAGCCCTTTTCTTCTTTTTTTTTAGACTCTTCGAAGAATTCATGGTTATGAGTTTGCGATACCTCATTATCTGTAGGGCTATCTGTAGGACTCCCCCCAGAGAGCCTTAGAGTCATAGTCTTAACTAGCCCTTTAGCCTCAATCCATTTCCTTAGCGGACTTTTTTCACTGGCCATTCTTTTTGGATTAAAAGAAGATGTGTCTGTAGCCAAGTTAGATAGGGCTTTACCTCTCTTCTTGTGGGTTGTCTTACCTTTACCTCTGCGTCTCTTCGGAGGTAATTTACTCAAAGTTTTATCCATAGGCTTGTCCATTTCCTCTTCTGTGTCATATTCACAGTCTTCAGATAAGAGATGTTCATCGACTAGCTCCAAAGCATGTTCTGAGCCATGATTATTTATTGAGTTTATTTCATGACTATAGCTTACTTCCAGAGTTTCTTTGTCTTTATCTTTATCAGCTAAGTCCTCCATCCTCGAAGGTATAGCCAAGTCTGAAGCTGGATTGAATGAGTCTAATGATTGGGATCCCCCTTCTGCTGCCTCATTTGACTCACTACTCTCGCTGTTCTCTGGTGCTGTCTCATTGCATATTAACGCCACCCGAATCTCTTTATTCTCATTGTTCTCATTGAAAATTGGAGGTACTGCTTTGTGTATATCTGAGTCAACTTCGTGGTTTATATTAACCAGTGTAGTGTTGTTCTCAGCTCTTATTACAGTTCCATCCTCCACCAGAATAGCCTCATCCTTAGTTCTTCCATTAGTGATATCATCGATGTCCGCACCTGTTGGTGTTGGCTTTTTAGGAACAGTTCCACAGTTAAATTGAGTAGGGCGCAGAATTGTCTTGCCTGCCGCCTTCCTATCGCTCCCTTTTAAAGTAGGCCCCGGTGTCAATGCTACCAGTGTTGCTGGTTCAGAGTTTACTGCCTTTTTCTCAGCCTCCCCCCTCTTCGTATCTTTCGTGGCTGCTATAGTCTTTATGAGAATAGCGGGAGCTAGAGCGGAGGTTTGGGCTGGGGCCGAAGCAGAGACTGGAGCGAAGGACGCTATTTCTGTGTTGCCTTTGAGTGCAGCCGTTATTGCAACCGCAGTTGCAGCCGCAGTTGCAGCGGTTTTAGTGTTCCTCGTTGTACGGGGAGGGGGTTTTTTAGGTGACATAGTCTCAGTTGAAAACAGAGCAAACCTCGCCTTGGCCAGACCCAGCAAGTTGCTGCCAGATCGAGTAAGTCTTTTCTCCAGCCAGCCCCGCACTGCACACCAGATATCTGAAGAAAGCCACAGCATGGACCGAAATATCCGTCAAGAGCAGAGTGTAAAATGTGTATATGTAATGCTGCTGCTTGTGAGGCAAAAGGAAAAAGAAGCACTGCAGAGTGTAACCAGGTAGGCGAGACAGAAACAGATGCAACTACTGCCCTCCGTGTGTTTCTTTGTTTATTTTTCCGTCGCTTTCAGCCGTTTTTTTCCCCTTTCCTCGCCTGCACAGCGCGCATACCACTCTGACTCACCGGCTCCGTGCACCAGCCTCGTGGCTCTCAGCCTGCCACATTAATTCAGATTCTCACAATCCCGTTGTCCACAATCGTTGCCTTGCCGTCCCTTTCTCCTCCTCGCCAGGACGCTGGTTTGCAGCGCTCAGCCTGCTGCCTTAGCGCTGTTGATCACCGCGCTCCCGTTTTTTTTTCCTTTTTCAACAACACGCCGGCTCGATTCACGGCTCACAGCCTACCGGGTTAGTGCTCTGAAATCATCGCGTATTGCAACTCTGCAGTCCTTGAAAAGATGCCAGTAGTCTCTGTCGGCATCGGAGTGAAGGGAGGGAGCTCTCGATCCGCCGCCAGCAGAGCCCTCACTCCGCCATCTTGGACTCCGCCTCCTACCAGCACAATCCCATTCCCATTCCATCCATGGCCTCCATGATGTTTAAGTTCAAGACAGCCCACAGAAAGACTAGGCCCATGCTAGACTCAAATACCCCTGGTGAAAAGGGCACAAGTACAGCCCCAAAAAACGAAAATCACTGAAAAATCAACACAATCCCAATCCATCCATGCCCTCCATGATGTTTAAATTCAAGACAACCCACAGAAAGACTAGGCCTATGCAAGACTCACTACCCCTGGGCATAAAGGTTGAAAAGTAGGCAAAATGGTTGCAGGCCTAACAACAAAGCCTGCATTCAAAATGGCCACTTGCCTCTCCCAGCACATGGCCAGTGCCTATAGCAGCACTCAAAATGGCCACCAGCCACATGGCCTGTCCCTCCCCATGAACACCCCCAAAAATCGAAAAACACTGCAAAATCAGCACAATCCCATTCCATCCATGGCCTCCATGATGTTTAAGTTCAAGACAGCCCACAGAAAGACTAGGCCCATGCTAGACTCAAATACCCCTGGTGAAAAGGCCACGAGTACAGCCCCAAAAAACGAAAATCACTGAAAAATCAACACAATCCCAATCCATCCATGCCCTCCATGATGTTTAAATTCAAGACAACCCACAGAAAGACTAGGCCCATGCAAGACTCACTACCCCTGGGCATAAAGGTTGAAAAGTAGGCAAAATGGTTACAGGCCTAACAACAAAGCCTGCATTCAAAATGGCCACTTGCCTCTCCCAGCACATGGCCAGTGCCTGTAGCAGCACTCAAAATGGCCACCAGCCACATGGCCTGTCCCTCCCCATGAACACCCCCAAAAATCAAAAAACACTGCAAAATCAGCACAATCCCATTCCATCCATGGCCTCCATGATGTTTAAGTTCAAGACAGCCCACAGAAAGACTAGGCCCATGCTAGACTCAAATACCCCTGGTGAAAAGGGCACAAGTACAGCCCCAAAAAACGAAAATCACTGAAAAATCAACACAATCCCAATCCATCCATGCCCTCCATGATGTTTAAATTCAAGACAACCCACAGAAAGACTAGGCCTATGCAAGACTCACTACCCCTGGGCATAAAGGTTGAAAAGTAGGCAAAATGGTTGCAGGCCTAACAACAAAGCCTGCATTCAAAATGGCCACTTGCCTCTCCCAGCACATGGCCAGTGCCTATAGCAGCACTCAAAATGGCCACCAGCCACATGGCCTGTCCCTCCCCATGAACACCCCCAAAAATCGAAAAACACTGCAAAATCAGCACAATCCCATTCCATCCATGGCCTCCATGATGTTTAAGTTCAAGACAGCCCACAGAAAGACTAGGCCCATGCTAGACTCAAATACCCCTGGTGAAAAGGCCACGAGTACAGCCCCAAAAAACGAAAATCACTGAAAAATCAACACAATCCCAATCCATCCATGCCCTCCATGATGTTTAAATTCAAGACAACCCACAGAAAGACTAGGCCCATGCAAGACTCACTACCCCTGGGCATAAAGGTTGAAAAGTAGGCAAAATGGTTACAGGCCTAACAACAAAGCCTGCATTCAAAATGGCCACTTGCCTCTCCCAGCACATGGCCAGTGCCTGTAGCAGCACTCAAAATGGCCACCAGCCACATGGCCTGTCCCTCCCCATGAACACCCCCAAAAATCAAAAAACACTGCAAAATCAGCACAATCCCATTCCATCCATGGCCTCCATGATGTTTAAGTTCAAGACAGCCCACAGAAAGACTAGGCCCATGCTAGACTCAAATACCCCTGGTGAAAAGGCCACAAGTACAGCCCCAAAAAACGAAAATCACTGAAAAATCAGCACAATCCCAATCCATCCATGCCCTCCATGATGTTTAAATTCAAGACAACCCACAGAAAGACTAGGCCCATGCAAGACTCACTACCCCTGGGCATAAAGGTTGAAAAGTAGGCAAAATGGTTGCAGGCCTAACAACAAAGCCTGCATTCAAAATGGCCACTTGCCTCTCCCAGCACATGGCCAGTGCCTGTAGCAGCACTCAAAATGGCCACCAGCCACATGGCCTGTCCCTCCCCATGAACACCCCCAAAAATCGAAAAACACTGCAAAATCAGCACAATCCCATTCCATCCATGCCCTCCATGATGTTTAAGTTCAAGACAGCCCACAGAAAGACTAGGCCCATGCTAGACTCAAATACCCCTAGTGAAAAGGCCACAAGTACAGCCCCAAAAAACGAAAATCACTGAAAAATCAGCACAATCCCATTCCATCCATGGCCTCCATGATGTTTAAGTTCAAGACAGCCCACAGAAAGACTAGGCCCATGCTAGACTCAAATACCCCTGGTGAAAAGGCCACAAGTACAGCCCCAAAAAACGAAAATCCCTGAAAAATCAGCACAATCCCAATCCATCCATGCCCTCCATGATGTTTAAGTTCAAGACAACCCACAGAAAGACTCAGTCCACCCACCACTGAGTACCCCTGGGCAAAAGGCCCCAAAACAGCCCAAAAATCGAAAATTCCAAAATTTTAGTTGCAGCAACTGTAATGCCCCAAACAAACTTACTTGTAAAATTTCTAATCCAACAGTGATCCAAAGAAAGTCAAAAAGGCCTCAAATCCAAAGATCCAGCAGCATCCACAAAAAGTAATCCTTCCAGCTCCAGATCCAAATGAAAAGTGACCAGGAGATGGACAAAGCACTGGGAGGAGCCTGCTGAACAGGAACAGGAAGTTGAAGACTGTGGGGCACTTCCTTCCTCCCACCCCCTCCCCCCCTCCCCAAAATGGACTCCTCGCTAAAAAAGTGCAGGCAAATGTCAACCTAAGGAGTTATTCAGATAAAAATCATCATTTAAAGAAGGTTTATGCTGCTTGCTGGTGGATTTCTTGTGCAGAATTGCAAATTTTATATTTTCGCTTGTGCGAGATTCTTGCTGCTCGCCGCATCTCAAATCTCGCAATTACGAAGTACCGCGAGACGTGATCTCGCCGTACTCGCGTTGACAAACTATCGCTGGCAAGCCGCGATGACGTAATCGCGCTCGCCAATTCCCGCGGGATCACACAGCAAGATCCAAAATGGCGCAGCACTCGCAAACTATCGAGAAAAACAACTCGGCAAACGTTGATAAACGCCGCTCGCCGCAAAAATTGTATCACCAACGCCGCGCACCGCAAAAAAAATCCGCTGCGTGCAAATTTGCGGATTTTGCGGGAAATTCGCAAATCTCGCGGATTGCGAATTTCCCAAAAATCCGCAAAATCCGCGAGCGTAACGGATTTTCCGCCCATGCTTATTGTCTTGCCTATGTAAATCTTATTACATGGGCAGGTGACTACATACACAACATTTCGTGTTTTACAATTTGAGAAACTTAAGTGTTTCCACTTAATATTCCCATGTTGAAATTCCTTCCCTTCCACAGTAGTCCCACAGGCCACGCATGTCCCACATTTATGATGTCCCTCAATTGGTTTCATTCCCCATTGAGACAATAGGTCACTCTTAGGTTTGGGTAATGCTATCTCGGCTCGGACAAGATGTTGTCCGATGCTCCTGTTCTTACGATACGCGAAAAGAGGACGGGGAAATGGACAGTCCAGGTTTTCTAGTAAGTGCCAATTTTTTAACACAGTTTGTCTGAATTTGTTTGTGTCAGGCCCAAATGTGGTGACACAGACCATCCGGTCTAGTTCAGCCTTTGATTTTGTTTGTAGCAAACATTCGCGTGGTGTACATCGTGCCCGCTTGAATGAGTTTTTTAACAGTTTTTTAGGATAACCACGGCTTTCCATTTCGTGACAGAATGTGTCAGCGTGTCTTTCATACTCTGACAACTCTGTGCAGTTTCTCCTGATACGGAGCAGTTGGCCATAGGGCAAGTTAGCCTTAAAGTTCCTGGGGTGGTCACTTTGGTGGTGCAGTATTGTGTTTTTATCAGTCTGCTTCTTGTACAAAGAGGAGACCAACTTCCCGTTTGAACATGTGATTTCCACATCCAGGAACGTCATTCTTGTGTCACTGATCTCAATAGAAAATGTAATGTCTGGATGTTTGGAATTAAGCCATCCATGAAATTTCATCAACTCCGTGTGGCTCCCCTGCCACAGGAGCCAGACGTCGTCGATATATCGTAGCCATTGCTTAATTTGACTGCAATATGGGTTATCCTTTTCAATAAATTTCTTCTCATATTCTGCCATATACAATATGGCCATCTCAGGAGCATAGGGGCATCCCATAGCAGTCCCTTTGGTCTGCATAAAGAACTGCTCATTGAATCGGAAGTAATTTTTGCGCAACGCTATTTCTACCAATTTGAGAATAAAGCTGGTAGGGACTCGATGTGGTCTTGCACGAGCTTCTAAATAAAGCTCAATTACTTCCAATGCCTCTCCCTGGGGTATTTGAGTATAAAGGGACGTGACGTCCATTGTCACAAGCAATTGTGATGCAGGATTAAAATCAGTCCCTTCTACTTTGACGAGGAAATCCATTGTGTCTCTGAGATATGATTTAACAGAGCTAACAAAGGGCTTCAAGAAAAAATCAACATATTTCGCAAGTGGTTCCAGGCAGGAATCGCACCCAGAAACAATGGGTCATCCTGGCGGCTCATTTAGACTTTTATGGATCTTGGGGAGGAAGTACAGGATTGGAGTCCTGGGATATTTTTTGATTGCAAATTCACCTTCTCTCACACCAACATAGCCTTCATCTAACCCTATTTTAACAGTATCTGCTATCAGTCCCTGAATGTTTTTGACCGGATCTTCCTGTAGGGTTCTATACCAAACAGTGTTGCTCACCTGTGTATTGGCTTCAGCAAGATATTGTTCTCTTGGCCAAAGGACTACAGCTCCGCCTTTGTCGACCTGTTTCACAACTATCGACGTATCATTCCTCAAGTCATGTAGTGCACTTCTCTGTCCTTTACTCATATTCTGTTGGAAATATTTTTTATTTCTCTCTAGTTTGTCAATTGAGGAAAGCATGATTTGTTCGAAGGCATAAACCGGTTTAGGAATTTTTTGACTAGGTATGAAGGTCGATTTATTACGTAACCCTGTAGTTTCTTTTTCTATCATAGGTGGCTGATTGGCAAAAAAGGCCCTCAGTCGAATTTTGCAACAAAATTCTATGGTCTCTAACTTCATTTGGGTAAAGTCTGTTGACGAGGTACAAATTTTAGTCCAAGATTTAGTACGGATTCCTCATCTTTTGTGAGTGTTTTGTCTGATAGATTGACTATTGTGGATGGCGCCTTTATGATTTGTAAAAATTCCTCCTTGTCCGCATCTCCCATGGCACCTTGAATCTGGTTTTTCCTTGCTGGTCCTTCTCTAAAAAAGACACCTGCTTTTTATTTTGGTTTCCTCGCGTATCAGAGCCTGATGAGTCTGATGATGATGAGGTTTCGGAAAAGGTTTTAAACCTATATCGGGACCTCCCCTGATAATTACGCAATGCTCCTCTTGACTCAGGCTGAGTATAGTACTCGTCCTTCAGAAATGGATATGCTTTCTCGAGCGTGAATGCCTTGGAGTCTCTCTCGTATTGTGCGATTTTATTATTCAGTGTGCTATCTTTAAATGTAGAAATTTCTTTGTCTATTTTTTCTAATAGCGCTTTAGCGTCAGAAATTGTGGGACTGTCCTTTATCGCCTGGGTTAGTGTTTCTATTTCCTCGAGTTCTTTTAAGCTGATTCTTTGAGCAGTTTCTATCGTATGGACCATCAGGTCCCTACTGCATTTCGTATTAATACAGCTAAATCCCTTTCTGTATTCAGTGTCCTCGGTAAAGATCACAGGGACATTCTTCACCTGTAACCCCCAGGGAATAGTTCCACCTCTCAAATGTTTTAATAGAAAGTGCCCATGTAGTTCTGTCCGTAAGTGTTTCTTACTCAGCCTTATTAGTTTGTCCGATTCGTTTTGCTGTTGAGCCGAAGAGCTCAAAGCAACATTCGAGAATGCAGAGGAATCGATCAGATTCTGTATCCTTTCTTCACTTCACATGTGGAGAAGTGTGGCTCAGTGGTTAGAGGCGGCAGACCCGGAAGCTGAGATCGGCCCTGGACCAGGGTTCAATTCCCCGCCTCGGCGGGTCTTGGGCTCAAAAATTCCACGGACTCGATAATTCTCGCTCCGGTGCCTTCTCAACTCACGGTTTCACACTCTGCGACTCTGGGCAATAGCTTGCTTAATCTCCACAACGGCCCCTCGCGGCGGGATGCCTGGCTTTCACCTTGTGGATACCCTGCCGGGGTTATCTCACAGGGGAATACCAGGACGGGTTCCCTAAGCAAGCGCCGGGAAACCCTTTGTGGGTAGCTGTGCGCTATATAAGCTCAAATACATACACATTACTAAACGATAAGGTGTCCTTCTCAGCCATTCCTTTTTGGAAGGATAGAATATCCCTCCTGTTTTAATCTTAAAGCCAGAAGGCAACCTGAATTAATCGTGTGCCCTTGAAACTCTTGCGGGGGTGTCCCGCTCTAACGTTTGAAGAATGGGGGAGTCAGGTCCTGGGACGTGGGGCTAGCTGGACCATTAATATAACTAAGTACACAGATTGCCAGCCACACACTTACTTAAATCCTCTATTTTTGAGGGAACAAACCATAAGAGACTTCTTGGTTCGTACGGGTATATCACTCAAACCCTTTTATTATTTATTTGTTTTTTGTCTTTTTTTAAGTATTGATGTATGAAAGGGACACCTTATCGTTTTGTACACCTTATATACAATTATTTACAATTCGCGATTATTTACAACACAAACACATACACATAACTAGTTGTATTATACAAAGTGAATTGCTCTGATATATATACACTCAAATATTCATACTACGAAGAAAAAATCATCCGTAATTCCATAAAGACCAGAGTCAAAAGTATAAACTTGATGACAATCATAAATCAATGAACTACAGTTGAATGTAGGCAGTTCAAAAAAGGAAAAATAGACTTCAAATTAGATTTCAGGTCATGATACCTGCGTTTGTTTTTAGATCCTGAAAAGAAAAGAAACTCAGTCAGAACTAATACCCTACCCTTGACCGGCGGCTGCTGGTTCAACAGGTAATATGAGGAATCCGAGTTAAATGTAGTTGGAAGCTAAACAACTGTCAGAAATGTAGCTAAAACAAGTTTTATTTTATACACTTGCAGATATCCCGTATTAAGACAGAGCCCTGATGAGAATCCGTAGAGTTGACATACCGGATTCGAAACGCGTTGGCGTAAAAAGATTAGCCATTTATTGGTTGAATGGACTGAATGAATTAATTTGAAGTCTATTTTTCCTTTTTTGAACTGCCTACATTCAACTGTAGTTCATTGATTTATGATTGTCATCAAGTTTATACTTTTGACTCTGGTCTTTATGGAATTACGGATGATTTTTTCTTCGTAGTATGAATATTTGAGTGTATATATATCAGAGCATTCACTTTGTATAATACAACTAGTTATGTGTATGTGTTTGTGTTGTAAATAATCGCAAATTGTAAATAATTGTATATAAGGTGTACAAAACGATAAGGTGTCCCTTTCATACATCAATACTTAAAAAAAGACAAAAAACAAATAAATAACAAAAGGGTTTGAGTGATATACCCGTACGAACCAAGAAGTCTCTTATGGTTTGTTCCCTCAAAAACAGAGGATTTAAGTAAGTGTGTGGCTGGCAATCTGTGTACTTAGCCATGGTGATCCAGCCATTTAACATGCTATCTGTCACTCTTCATCAGTGGCCCTTCATCATCAATAGAAACCATTCAGTGTTTGAAAATAGGTTAAAAGGAATTGAGGGGCATATTACCAACAACTAGCGATAATTTTTGTCTCTAACTTGTTTAGAGACAAAAATTATCGCCGCACATCGGCGATTTTTATCGCAGATAAACCTTGCTATTAGCAAGGTTTATCACAAATGCGATAAAAAACAGCCGCAATGCATGAATATCGCTGAAAAGTCAGCGATATTCATGCATTATTGAGCAAATGCTCTTAGCCATGTTATCCACCTCCCATTGGATAACATGGCTAAGAACTGCTCAGGGTAGGTGTTAGCTTTTGGAGATATTCGCGCTTAGCGCGAATATCTCCAAAAGTTGGTAATAGGAGATAGCGATGTTAGGGACTGTTTCCAGTCGCTAACATCTTGGCACGCCCACTTTGCATGTCATTAGTGATAAATATCACTGACATGCAAAGCGGGGCCCAAGATGGTCGCTATCTCCTATTAGCTGTCACTAAGTGGTGTTAGCGACAGCTTGGTAATAGGGAGATCATTTTATCTCCGCTTTCTTGGCTTTTAAAGCCAAAAAAGCGGAGATAAACCCCCTTGATAATATGCCCCTGAGTGTTCTCAACGATGCAGGCACCATCGAAAAAGCAGACGGACTTACCCTTTAGCTTTATTTATAGCATTTGTAGAGTGTGACTGTAACCAAACTGGTATCCTGGCGTTTGGGGACAAGCAAAACTGATTTGTTGAAAGAAATGCACATACACACATTACGGCCGTGGGCAGGTTACTTCAGGGAGTGCCAAGTCTTCAAGGCCTTTCTGAATTGTAGCAGCTCTGTTGAAATTGTTAGTGAGTGTGGAAGCTCATTCCACATCTGGGCTGCCTTTACTGAGAAGGTCTGGCCCATTTGCCTAGACTTCTGGATACAGATAAGGTTTGCCATAATAGAATGGAGTGGTCTCATAGGGATGTATCTTTTAAATCTGTGTTGCATCAGCACAGGGCCTTTCTGATGTAAGGCCTTAAACACAATGAACATGGCTTTGCAGGTAATCTTCTGCTTTAGAGGAAGCCAGTGCAGTTCCTTCAGGGCGTCCGGCACCAAGGACCTACGGGTCTATTTAGTGCCAGCTTTTCCACTGTCACTTGCACTCAGTAGAGACACTTAATCAAGTAGTCAAGTGCTCCAAGTAGTAAATCATTGCAATAATCTAGCCTACTGAGTATGGATGTCACCAGCTGTCACAGCATCAAAACCTAAGTAACCTGGTGAAGTGAGAATATGCGCGAACATGTGTATCTCAAATGAGATATTGCCATCTCACCTCAACCTCAGACACTGAACTCACAAAAGTTAATAGACCCAGACAGTGTAGAAAATTGCTTTAATTGGTGGATATCACCAATTGAGGTTACAAAAAGACTCAAGATACATAATAACCTGCTCCACTCATGACATGGCTCCGGAGCGACAAGCACCTCAGTTTTTGCAGATCAAGTGTCACTGATGTATTTCAGCAGTGCATCAGAGAAGTACTTTCAGATCTCAATGGGTTGCTAAACATGATCAACAGCATACAGAATATCATTCCTATCTTCTGGCATTCCTCAACAGAATCCAGGAAAGTGATCACATACTTCACAAAAATAAATGTGAGTCTCTCAAGTTTAAAATGGAGATATCTTGGGTACAGATTCACCTCTGAAAGAGTAACATCATTAACCTAGAATATCTCTGATGTTCAGAGACCTTTGGGGATGGTGACCTATTGTGCGTAGTTCGTTAAGAACATGACAACACTTACCAAAACACTGTGAGACCATCCCAAAGGGAATGCGACAGGAGTATGCATAGACAAAAGGAAGCTCCCTTTCAAAGAATGAAAGATGCTGTTGGCTGAGATCACAATCAGATTCTATGACCCCAACAAACACACCAAATTGTCGACTGATGCAAACCACTCAGGCTTAGGTGCTGTCTTACTTCAATAATAAGGTAATGAATATATGACCCCTGTAGCCTATGCAAGCTGAGCCCTCACTGAGACTGGACAAAGATACTCATACATTGAGAAGGAATCCATCTCAATATTATGAGGCTGTCAACATTTTCACATATAGCTATATTTATTTAGATTGCCGTTTGAGATAGCTCTTGAGCACACAGAGGAATAAATCACTTTACATAGAAACAAAGTAGCTTCAACATTCTTACAATAAACTTTAAGCAGTAGGAAGTAGTGGAGGGAAGGTGGGAGGAATGTATGGGACAACTTCAGTAGTGCAGCAATATGATAAATTATTAAAGGCTGGAATGAATAAATGAATGGGTGAATAGAAGGACTTATAAAGCACACTGCTACTACTAGAGTATCCCAGCGCTAGACTCAATAGACAGGTCGACCAGCTTCATCTTTAAACAGGTGGATTTTCAGATGTTTACCAAAGGTTTTGATATCCTGGATGCTTCCCAAGTCGTGAGAGCATTCTAGAGCCTAGCTGCTAATACTTAGCAGGCCAAGCGGCAACATTTCATTAATCTAGTAGGAGGGATACATAGCAGAAGGGATTATTGAGATCTCAGCCATCTATTTGGAAAGTAAGGGGCCTATCATGTGTGTATTCGGGGACAGGTTTCAAAGAGGGGGGAGGCGAGAGGACACTATTAACCACTCAAGATGGTGGAAGGTCCAGTAGCAGCTTAGTGTCCGTACTGAGTACTAGAGAGGCAAATCAAAAAATGGGGTTGCTGCACTGTTCCTAGAGAAAAAAGAGGTGGGGGGATTTTTAGCTGGTGTGACCAAGAGGGGGATTTAAATGATACCCTGGGGCATCCATTATGTTGGATGTATTTGCCTCACACACCCCGAGGAGTGTCATGCTTCATCATCGGCGGTTGCTCCTCGTCGGGGAGGCGGTGCAATCCCCGACGGGCACACCTCAGAGGGGCTCTTTGGCGGAGATCTTTTTCCAACTGCCTTTTGGTGAAGTGGGGGTATATGGGCAGGGTAGTGTATTCCTATGATAAGGCGGCTAAAATGTAACAAGGGGTACCGGAATGGACTTTATTCTGGGGGTCCCCTGGCTACAGTTAAAAGGTGAAGCTAGTTGCCTAGGTGTCAACCTATTATGTTGTGTGACCCCTAGTAGAAACTAGCAGTGCATGTGGTCAACATGTTTCTCGCTAATGGTATATTAACCGCGATTCTTCAGGACCAAAGTGAAGACAACATGCTAGTATCATATGTGTTGTATTGTTACCTTAGTGGATCCTCCTATGCCTATAGAAAGGATAAGGAAACAGTAGTTAAACAAAAATGTAGGTCACAATATTGCCAGGAAGAAAATATACTAACATGCTGGTGGTATTGAACGTGATTTTACACATCCACCGCATGCCAAGTGTACTGAGCGTGCAATGTCAAGGTGAAGAGCACACACAATAACTAAACCTGTGAATAGGACCGTGGATAGTGAGGGTGATGGTTTTAAAACAACAATGTAAACATACAGAGTTAAAAATGCAGCAGTCTTAATATCAATGCCTGCCTGTAGAATGTCAGGTATTAGGCAGGTCTTATGTGTCAACACCACTAGGTAACTTAGTAGGCATAGTAGCACCCTCCCTGTGATCTACATAAACCATCTAAACAAGCATGTGCAAATACTCCTACTCACCTAATGGTCATATATTAGAGGCCACATGAGTGTTCGGCAGGGCTGAACTGCAGAGCTAAGCCCTCGAGGTATGGCTGGAGAAGGGGTAGGAAAAAATGCGATAGTGAAAAGCGTATCCCTGCATTAGATGTTGGTGGACTGAATAAGGCCAGAAAGACCTGTATTGGCGCTGATTGCTCACCATTTGTCACCGCTAAACGCACTCACCTGAAGTCTTCTGCGTCCGGGCGTTGTGACCTACCCATCCCGCCGAGCTCGAGTAGATGTTTGAGCTCGGCGGCGCGGGGACAGTCTATAAAAGG
>NW_028250758.1:0-10000 GCF_964263255.1 Lissotriton vulgaris
ACCATTGTGTGCGAGGAAACATTTGAGAATTTGAACTGGTTATTTTGAGTAGATTTTAAGTTAGTGAGAAAAAAGGGGTTTCCATTCTGTAGATTCAGGCTTCTTTGTTCGTTGGGCCTTGCTGCCCCCTCTTGATTTGATCTCAAAGGTTGATGAGAGTTGCCATTAGTTGATAGGGAGAGTGATATTCAGTATTCTGCAGTATAAATTAGGTCATATTTTATCATACTCTGGTATATCATCAGGCTACAATTTAGAAATGTTAGGAGAACGTTTTTGACATTTTTGTGACTTTGCATAAGAGGAACCCAACAAAATCAGGTATTTTGTAATAGAATCAGGGCTAGCTGACAAAAGAGTGGTTGACAAAACTCGTAAATTGCATGAATTAGAAACCAGGTATATCCTGACACTCGATACCAAGGCCCCGAGTGGTCTGAATTTTGTTGAATAAATCACTCTTGTCTGTAGTTGGGAAGTAAGGACAGGAACAGTAGCACAACACAGCGTTGAGGGGAACTAACTGCATAGAGATTGAACTGAAAAAATAAAACCTGTAAGTTGGAAATCCCAAAAATTAATTGACAACATCATATTGAGTTACTAAATGAGGGGGTAGAGATGATTTGATCAGATTGAGGTACTAGCCCAATTATTTGAACTATTGTTGCAGCAAACAATGTTACAAATTTAGGAAAAGTGAGGAAGGAAGGCAATAATAATGAATTGAGAAACTGTAGTTATGGGTACTTGCCCGTGATTTTTGTTTGAGATTGTTCTAGTATAGAAATACCTTAATTTATATTATATATATATATATATATATATATATATATATATATATATATATATATATATATATATATATATATATACAAATATATATATATATATATATATACATACATACATATATATATATATATATATATATATATATATATATATATATATATATATATATATATATATATATTCACTGAAAAAACCATAGGTTATAGACCATATATAGTTAGGAATTAGCATTTACAAAACCTTGAAAATTCACTGAAAAAACCATAGGTTATAGACCATATATAGTTAGGAATTCGCATTTACAAAACCTTATTTTACTCACACAAAACCATTGAAATTCCATATATAGTTAGTTGCACTAACTATATATCGCGCACCCGCAATCCACTGCTGATGATGTCACATATTACATCATTCATGACATGGTCAGTGACATCACTGATGACATCACTGATGACATCTCAAATGACATCACTGATGACATCGTGGAGAAGTGTGGCTCAGGGGTTAGAGGCGGCAGACCCGGAAGCTGAGATCGGCCCTGGACCAGGGTTCAATTCCCCGCCTCGGCAGGTCTTGGGCTCATAAATTCCACTGACTCGATAAATCTCGCTCCGGTGCCTCCTCGACTCAGGGGTTCACACTCTGCGACTCTGGGCAATAGCTTGCTTAATCTCCACAACGGCCCCTCGCGGCGGGATGCCTGGCTTTCACCTTGTGGATACCCTGCCTGGGTTATCTCACAGGGAAATACCAGGACGGGTTCCCTAAGCAAGCGCCGGGAAACCCACTGCGGGTAGCTGTGCGCTATATAAGCTCAAATACATTTACATACATCTCAAATGACATCACTGATGACATCTCATTTGACATTACTGATCACATCACTGATGATATCATTCATGTGATAATACGATGAACCTCTTCAGACTCTAATATAACCTTAGATACAATCAGTGTAAACAGACACTCACAGACTGTCACTCATCCATGGAGTTACTCACACACCTAGTCAGTCATGCAAAGAATCAATCACACCTCCATTTCCTCAACTATACAGTTATACAAACTTTACTTATTCAAACATATACTAACACATATTTACTCTCTTATCCAATCCCTGATACAAGTTCACAATGATCCATACAGCCACTCACACATTCACTGGCTCTTATGCACAGTTATTTATATATGTCAACTCTCACATGTACTGTGTTTTACATATGTACTTACTTTGACATGTAGCACTGAGATATCCATTCACTCACCAATACACTCATGCACACAGTCAACCGCCCATACAGCTGTTTCCACATGCACTTTTGAAACCATACATCTAGTGAATCAACTGCTCACACATCTATGCACAGAGTCATACACCTCCCAGCCACCCATACACACACTCAGTCTCCCATACAAATACTTGGGCAACCAATCAATAACCCATATAGTTACTCATATAGCTACTTATCAACACATGCAACAGTTTACAGAACAACAGACATAATGATGCACAAATTAAGACAGTTTAGTCACTAACCCATGCACTCAGTGAGACACATTTAATCACTCACTCATACAGTCAGTCATGCACCTACTAAATCCTTCATCCAGACACTTATACATCCACTCATTCTTCAATATGTAAGACATATTTTAACTTTACAGAAACATACAGTCACTGGATGTTGTCATCAGTGATGTCATCAGTGATGTCATTTGAGATGTCATCAGTGATGTCATCAGTGATGTCACTGACCATGTCATGAATGATGTAATATGTGACATCATCAGCAGTGGATTGCGGGTGCGCGATATATAGTTAGTGCAACTAACTATATATGGAATTTCAATGGTTTTGTGTGAGTAAAATAAGGTTTTGTAAATGCGAATTCCTAACTATATATGGTCTATAACCTATGGTTTTTTCAGTGAATTTTCAAGGTTTTGTAAATGCTAATTCCTAACTATATATGGTCTATAACCTATGGTTTTTTCAGTGAATTTTCAAGGTTTTGTAAATGCTAATTCCAAACTATATATGGTCTATAACCTATGGTTTTTTCAGTGAATATATATATATACATACATATATAAACATATATCATCTGTATATCTATATAAATACAAACATAAATGCATGCATACATATACTTATATGCATACACATGCATGTTATTTACATGAAAGTTGAAAAAACACTAATAAAAGCAAAGCTAAAAAGCCACCTCATTACAAACAGAATGGCTTTAACTTAAACGAGGGCGAGATCGATTGCATTTTCAATGCTTGTTTACTATGGTTCCATCAAGAAGGCATTCAGATGTGTCACACATTTGCCATAAATTCTGAATGTTAGCACTCTAGTTGCACATTAGATCACTGTAGTAAAGCTACTGCTCACCAGGGACGTCTGCTGCTGGTATTCAAAGTGCATGTTTCAATCTGCATGTCAGAATTTTTTTAATGAAATAGAAGAGGATTTGAGAAGTCACTCAAAATGATCCCTAATTTTTCTTTCTGAAGCACTAATCATACTTTCTATGGCAAAATTAACCCCCTCATGTTGTTCCTTTTTAAATTGAGTGTTTTCAGACTTACCACTTCATTCCAATCAAGATGGCTTCTGGTGTGCCATACTTTTGTCATAAGTAAGACTGTTAGCGCTCTAGTTGTTCTTTAGAACACTCTGGGACATTCTGTCATTGGGCTATACTTGGGGTACATCTGGGTGATATTTGGGCTACATTTAGGCTCTTTTGTCTCTGGTGGCCATCTTGGGAGACTGTATGTCAGAATGTTTTAATGAAATTGAAGAGGGTTTGAGAAGTCACTCAAAATGTGCCCTAATTTTTCTTTCTGCAGCACTAATCATAATTCATATGGCAAAATATACCCCCTCATTTTGTTCCTTTTTAAATTAAATGTTTTAAGAGTTACCACTTTATTCCAATCAAGATGGCTTCAGGTGTGCCATACCTTTGTAATAAGTAGGACTGTTAGCGCTCTAGTTGTTCTTTAGAACACTCTGGGACATTCTGTCATTGGGCTAGACTTGGGCTACATCTGGGTGATATTTGGGCTACATTTGGGCTCTTTTGTCTCTGGTGGCCATTTTGGGAGACTGCATGTCAGAATGTTTTAATGAAATAGAAAAGGATTTGAGAAGTCACTCAAAATGTGCCCTAATTTTTCATTCTGCAGCACTAATCATACTTTCTATGGCAAAATATACCCCCTCATGTTGTTTCTTTTTAAATTAAATGTTTTAAGAGTTACCACTTTATTCCAATCAAGATGGCTTCAGGTGTGCCATACCTTTGTAATAAGTAGGACTGTTAGCGCTCTAGTTGTTCTTTAGAACACTCTAGGAGGCTGCAGTAGAACACAAAGGAATCAACTGACAGTCTCTGTCCTTGTTGGATGTACATGTTTTACTGAGAATGTCAGACTTCATTTTCACATGACTGAGAAAGATAATGTGAATTTACAGAAAATATGCTTTCAGTTTAGCTTATAGATCCCCTTCCAAACCACTGTGGGAAAATCATGAGATATTAGTTTTCTTTCAAACAATATTCATGATATCACAGCAGAAGGTTTTTTCACATGGTAAAATCACCTTAGAACCCACCACAATTCCTAAAACGAGTATGGTACCATCAACAAATGATTTATAATGTAACTAAAGTCCTAAAACCCTCTATTAACTACAATGCTTTTTAATGAGGTGCTATCATGTATATTGGTCCCAAGATGGCTGCCAACACTTCTTGGATGAAGTGCTGACAGCCAATCAGATCAGATGTGTGGTTAGGCTCCGCCCAGATATATATCTTTTTTTGAACCTAAATTACTCAAAATCCACTGGAGCACATATATTGAGACCTAGCAAAGGCACATCGGGCTAACAGTCCCTACAATTTTGCCAAGTTTCGTGCAAATCCATTCAGCCGTTCGAGCTAAAAGTGAGGCCAACCGCCCTATGGAAATTAACATGGGAAAAACGCGTTTTGGGACCCCCCTTTTTTCTCGGCCCCCCCTTGATGAAACCCCCCAAATTGTCAGGGGCTGCTCAGAAACAAAATGTTCCATTTTCCTGAAAATTTCAGCCAATTCCGTCTACAAACGCCAAAGTTATTAGACATAGAATTTTCAAAAATCCCATAGAGAAAAAATCCTAACTATATATACCTACTGGCGACCGCCAGTAGGTAATATATATATATATATATATATATATATATATATATATATATTCACTGAAAAAACCATAGGTTATAGACCATATATAGTTAGGAATTCGCATTTACAAAACCTTGAAAATTCACTGAAAAAACCATAGGTTATAGACCATATATAGTTAGGAATTCGCATTTACAAAACCTTATTTTACTCACACAAAACCATTGAAATTCCATATATAGTTAGTTGCACTAACTATATATAGCGCACCCGCAATCCACTGCTGATGATGTCACATATTACATCATTCATGACATGGTCAGTGACATCACTGATGACATCTCAAATGACATCACTGATGACATCTCAAATGACATCACTGATGACATCACTGATGACATCTCATTTGACATTACTGATCACATCACTGATATCATTCATGTGATAATACGATGAACCTCTTCAGACTCTAATATAACCTTAGATACAATCAGTGTAAACAGACACTCACAGACTGTCACTCATCCATGGAGTTACTCACACACCTAGTCAGTCATGCAAAGAATCAATCACACCTCCATTTCCTCAACTATACAGTTATACAAACTTTACTTATTCAAACATATACTAACACATATTTACTCTCTTATACAATCCCTGATACAAGTTCACAATGATCCATACAGCCACTCACACATTCACTGGCTCTTATGCACAGTTATTTATATATGTCAACTCTCACATGTACTGTGTTTTACATATGTACTTACTTTGACATGTAGCACTGAGATATCCATTCACTCACCAATACACTCATGCACACAGTCAACCGCCCATACAGCTGTTTCCACATGCACTTTTGAAACCATACATCTAGTGAATCAACTGCTCACACATCTATGCACAGAGTCATACACCTCCCAGCCACCCACACACACACTCAGTCTCCCATACAAATACTTGGGCAACCAATCAATAACCCATATAGTTACTCATATAGCTACTTATCAACACATGCAACAGTTTACAGAACAACAGACATAATGATGCACAAATTAAGACAGTTTAGTCACTAACCCATGCACTCAGTGAGACACATTTAATCACTCACTCATACAGTCAGTCATGCACCTACTAAATCCTTCATCCAGACACTTATACACCCACTCATTCTTCAATATGTAAGACATATTTTAACTTTACAGAAACATACAGTCACTGGATGTTGTCATCAGTGATGTCATCAGTGATGTCATTTGAGATGTCATCAGTGATGTCATCAGTGATGTCACTGACCATGTCATGAATGATGTAATATGTGACATCATCAGCAGTGGATTGCGGGTGCGCGATATATAGTTAGTGCAACTAACTATATATGGAATTTCAATGGTTTTGTGTGAGTAAAATAAGGTTTTGTAAATGCGAATTCCTAACTATATATGGTCTATAACCTATGGTTTTTTCAGTGAATTTTCAAGGTTTTGTAAATGCTAATTCCTAACTATATATGGTCTATAACCTATGGTTTTTTCAGTGAATTTTCAAGGTTTTGTAAATGCTAATTCCTAACTATATATGGTCTATAACCTATGGTTTTTTCAGTGAATATATATATATACATACATATATAAACATATATCATCTGTATATCTATATAAATACAAACATAAATGCATGCATACATATACTTATATGCATACAGATGCATGTTATTTACATGAAAGTTGAAAAAACACTAATAAAAGCAAAGCTAAAAAGCCACCTCATTACAAACAGAATGGCTTTAACTTAAACGAGGGCGAGATCTATTGCATTTTCAATGCTTGTTTACTTTGGTTCCATCAAGAAGGCATTCAGATGTGTCACACATTTGCCCTAAATTCTGAATGTTAGCACTCTAGTTGCACATTAGATCACTGTAGTAAAGCTACTGCTCACCAGGTACGTCTGCTGCTGGTATTCAAAGTGCATGTTTCAGTCTGCATGTCAGAATTTTTTTAATGAAATAGAAGAGGATTTGAGAAGTCACCCAAAATGATCCCTAATTTTTCTTTCTGAAGCACTAATCATACTTTCTATGGCAAAATTAACCCCCTCATGTTGTTCCTTTTTAAATTGAGTGTTTTCAGACTTACCACTTCATTCCAATCAAGATGGCTTCTGGTGTGCCATACTTTTGTCATAAGTAAGACTGTTAGCGCTCTAGTTGTTCTTTAGAACACTCTGGGACATTCTGTCATAGGGCTATACTTGGGGTACATCTGGGTGATATTTTGGCTACATTTAGGCTCTTTTATCTCTGGTGGCCATCTTGGGAGACTGTATGTCAGAATTTTTGAATGAAATTGAAGAGGGTTTGAGAAGTCACTCAAAATGTGCCCTAATTTTTCTTTCTGCAGCACTAATCATAATTCATATGGCAAAATATACCCCCTCATTTTGTTCCTTTTTAAATTAAATGTTTTAAGAGTTACCACTTTATTCCAATCAAGATGGCTTCAGGTGTGCCATACCTTTGTAATAAGTAGGACTGTTAGTGCTCTAGTTGTTCTTTAGAACACTCTGGGACATTCTGTCATTGGGCTATACTTGAGCTACATCTGGGTGATATTTGGGCTACATTTGGCCTCTTTTGTCTCTGGTGGCCATTTTGGGAGACTGCATGTCAGAATTTTTTCATGAAATAGAAGAGGATTTGAAAAGTCACTCAAAATGTGCCCTAATTTTTCTTTCTGCAGCACTAATAATACCTTCTATTGCATAATATACCCCCTCATTTTGTTCCTTTTTAAATTAAATGTTTTAAGAGTTACCACTTTATTCCCATCACGATGGCTCCAGGTGTGCTATACCTTTGTAATAAGTAGGACTGTTAGCGCTCTAGTTGTTCTTTAGAACACTCTGGGACATTCTGTCATTGGGCTATACTTGGGCTACATCTGGGTGATATTTGGGCTACATTTGGGCTCTTTTGTCTCTGGTGGCCATTTTGGGAGACTGCATGTCAGAATGTTTTAATGAAATAGAAAAGGATTTGAGAAGTCACTCAAAATGTGCCCTAATTTTTCATTCTGCAGCACTAATCATACTTTCTATAGCAAAATATACCCCCTCATGTTGTTTCTTTTTAAATTAAATGTTTTAAGAGTTACCACTTTATTCCAATCAAGATGGCTTCAGGTGTGCCATACCTTTGTAATAAGTAGGACTGTTAGCGCTCTAGTTGTTCTTTAGAACACTCTGGGACATTCTGTCATTGGGCTATACTTGGGCTACATCTGGGTGATATTTGGGCTACATTTGGGCTCTTTTGTCTCTGGTGGCCATTTTGGGAGACTGCATGTCAGAATGTTTTAATGAAATAGAAAAGGATTTGAGAAGTCACTCAAAATGTGCCCTAATTTTTCATTCTGCAGCACTAATCATACGTTCTATGGCAAAATATACCCCCTCATGTTGTTTCTTTTTAAATTAAATGTTTTAAGAGTTACCACTTTATTCCAATCAAGATGGCTTCAGGTGTGCCATACCTTTGTAATAAGTAGGACTGTTAGCGCTCTAGTTGTTCTTTAGAACACTTTAGGAGGCTGCAGTACAACACAAAGGAATCAACTGACAGTCTCTGTCCTTGTTGGATGTACATGTTTTACTGAGAATGTCAGACTTCATTTTCACATGACTGAGAAAGATAATGTGAATTTACAGAAAATATGCTTTCAGTTTAGCTTATAGATCCCCTTCCAAACCACTGTGGGAAAATCATGAGATATTAGTTTTCTTTCAAACAATATTCATGATATCACAGCAGAAGGTTTTTTCACATGGTAAAATCACCTTAGAACCCACCACAATTCCTAAAACGAGTATGGTACCATCAACAAATGATTTATAATGTAACTAAAGTCCTAAAACCCTCTATTAACTACAATGCTTTTTAATGAGGTGCTATCATGTATATTGGTCCCAAGATGGCTGCCAACACTTCTTGGATGAAGTGCTGACAGCCAATCAGATCAGATGTGTGGTTAGGCTCCGCCCAGATATATATCTTTTTTTTACCTAAATTACTCAAAATCCACTGGAGCACATATATTGAGACCTAGCAAAGGCACATCGGGCTAACAGTCCCTACAATTTTGCCAAGTTTCGTGCAAATCCATTCAGCCGTTCGAGCTAAAAGTGAGGCCAACCGCCCTATGGAAATTAACATGGGAAAAACGCGTTTTGGGACCCCCCTTTTTTCTCGGCCCCCCCTTGATGAAACCCTCCCAAATTGTCAGGGGCTGCTCAGAAACAAAATGTTCCATTTTCCTGAAAATTTCAGCCAATTCCGTCCACAAACGCCAAAGTTATTAGACATAGAATTTTCAAAAATCCCATAGAGAAAAAATCCTAACTATATATACCTACTGGCGACCGCCAGTAGGTAATATATATATATATATATATATATATATATATATATATATATATATATATATATATATATATATATATATATATATATATATATATATATTCACTGAAAAAAACATAGGTTTCACACCAGTTATAGTTAGGAATTAGCATTTAAAAAAACTAGTATAGAAATACCTTAATTTATATTATATATATATATATATATATATATATATATATATATATATATATAATATATATATATATATATTATATATATATACATATATATTCTCCCCAACACCTTCCCAGACAGGGAAAGTAAATAGCCGCACACCGCGATGGAGCCTGCATCAATTTATTTCAAGGGCAGCCCCGTCATCCTGACATGTTTCGCTCGTTCTCCGTGAGCTTTTTCAAAGGTTTCACTGTGCTGCCATTCAAACCAGGTATGGCGAGGAACTACATCACTTCTTTTTGTTTGTTATTTTTTTCAATGGGCGTTGTCCTTCCCTCGCTTTAAATTGTGGTCAATGTAGTTTCTTATTTTCAAGTTTTTTCCCTCCAATGGGTTTGTGGCTCATACCTGACTTAATGCAAAGTCCATCGTGTCCCTGAA
>NW_028250759.1:0-71227 GCF_964263255.1 Lissotriton vulgaris
ATCAGTTAATGAGGCTGGCTCTATCCTAAGGGGATTTTGGGCTATTCACCTACCTACAATTTCTAATTTAATTTAAAACACTTATAGAGCGCGGCGTACACCTTGCGGTTTCTTGGCGCTGGAGGTTCAGTAGCTGAGGGGGAAGAAGACCAGGGAGGAGTGAAATAGCATTAGGCGGGGAAAGCCTGGCTAAAGAGAAAGGTTTTCAAGTCTCTGCGGAAGGAGAGGTACTGAGTTGCGGAGCGGAGGTTGTCAGGGAGAGAGTTCCAGAAGGAGGGGGCCAAAGTAGAAAAGTTGGACCCGCCCCACTTTTTGCGCGAGAAGCGGGGGATCTGGAGAAGGTGCCGGGAGGAGGACCGGAGATTTCTTGCGGGGACGTAGGGTTTGATTAGTGAAGTGATGAAAGCAGGGGCAGTGCCCTGCCGGGCCTGAAAGACCATGCACCCGATCTTAAAAAGGGAACGTTGTTTCACAGGGAGCCAATGGAGTTCTTTTAGGAGGGGGGTGGAATGGTGATAGCGTGGGAGGCCGTATATCAGTCTGGCCGCCTGGTTCTGGATGGTTTGGAGTCTACGCAGGCTGTAGGCTGGGATGCCATGGAAAAGGGCGTTGGCGTAGTCCAAACGCGAGATTACCAGAGCGGCTATGATGGTCTTAAGAGCCTGGGGGGAGAAGAAACGGGAAACAGAGCGGATGGTACGAAGAGTGAGGAAACAGGAAGAGACCACGGAGCTGATGTGTGAGTGAAGAGTGAGCTGATTGTTCATTTTGACACCCAGTGTTTTGACGGTGGTGGAGGGGGATGGTGCGGGGCCAAGAGAGGGGGGCCAGAAAGCTAGGTACACCTAGGTACATCTAGTTAGGGTTTGTCTAGTAGGACTACGCATTATCACTGTCATGTGCTTATGTGCTTGCATAATTCATTGTTTACTCTGTTTTGCTAATACCATTATACATCTGTTTCTGTGTAGTGGTTGTTATAGCACACTTATTTTATACTTGAATGTTACTAGTTCAATAAATGCTTATGGAAAAATGTCCCCACCGTTTATTCTGTATATCTCTCAAAGACAAAGTGAGCACCAGTGGCTGAGCAAAAAGTACTGTACTGTTTCCACAATCCCTGAGAGGTCAGGATTGTCATGTTAGATAGTTGCCAGACACTATTCGCTCCTTGGTAAGAGGACTAATAAAAGCTAGCTGGTATACAGGCGAACATATCCTGTGGGGGTGTCTGGAATCAATCTGGACACCGATCCCACAGTTTATGTTGTCTAAACATGCAGATCCTATATAAGTTTGTAGGAAGTGCCCGACATGGGGCTGCCAACGCTGGTTTGGTTCTTATTTAATGGTCGAATCTGAGTAGTTCGGACATGCTTTCTCAGAGACCCCTACTCACATCTACCCAGAGACGGCTGGAGTGGGAAGGGAATATCCTAGGTATTGGCTGTAGGTTTATTCAAGCTAGATGGATTGTAGTTTCCTGTTGTGCATAAAACCTTATCTCCTTTTCCTTGAAACTCTTTTCAACAACAATGTCTGTCCAAGATGACGCTGCACCAGCATCACATGCGAATGCAGTGGGGGATGGGAAACAGGAAGGTGCAATACATATTTCCGAAAATTTCTGAAATGCACTTTGTTTAAAACTAGCAGAGTTTGGAGTCCCGGCATTAGGTGGGAATGTAACACTCGTGATTGAGGCACACAAATCATTCAGGACGGAGGTATTCTATTCATTGATTAAATTCCCGCCTGCAGATACACTCACAAATACATTTCATTCTTACACTCCGGATGAAATCCCAGAAGAATTCTGTCCGTACCAAGACATTGAAGTTCTCCTCAGTTACCAAGAGAATATAAACTGGCATAAATGCGCCCTCCTACACACGACAACCAAAAGAGTGTCTCAGTCCACTCAGTAGAGACGGAGCGACTTTGCCAGTCATTGCGGCTTATACACTGCATGCAGATGTTGACATTCTGCCAATAGCAGACTTAGGTCCACTTCACATAGAAATCTGATACGGTTTGTTATGAGAACACTTACACTTCAACCAACTGCAACTACACCATCAGGTCAACTACAAGGGACTGCAATTAAAATTACCCCACAAACACTGAATGCAGTTATGGGAAGAATGCCCACTAAATTTGAGCAAATGCCATTCTGGATAGCACAGAAAATAGCACAGTTAGAGGCAGTGTATCCACACACAGGCCCGCAAGTAAAACACAGAATACTGACAATTTGCTTGTCAATGGGGATAGCTCCCCGATAGAGAACTGTACCTCTTGATGTGCAATTTTGATGACAAACAATATTGTCTGTGTCTGTCTCTCTCATTGTCTTTTTTTGTTCTCAGTTGACAAGCACGATAACCAGCTTTGTGTTTGGAAATTAGTGTGTTTTGTAGTATATTTATGAAATTGTTTAGATGCACATGATTGTGATACATACTGTTTATGTTTTTAATGAAATTATAATCTGTTTTGCACCCTTTTTAAAAAAATTAATTGTATTGTTGATGAAATTTCTTCTTCTTTTAAAAATAAAGGGCCATATATAGGTGGCCGAATACCAGTCGGTAACTCCGAAAATTTGCCTTTTTCGGTGTTACCGACCGGTATCCAGCCATGTGAGATGTACGTAATACCGAATGCAATCGTTATTAACGAATCGGAGAAAAATTACTGATCCTTATTTACCGAATCGGAAATACCAAAACAATAAATACCGAATTGGAATTAAAGAATCGGTAAAACCCCCAAGAATGTGATGTAGCAAACGTCGGTAACACCAAAAACGAGCAGAATCGGAAATAACGATTCGGTATTTACCATGTTTCAAGAGCATGTGGTAATGAGGTGCAGTGCATAAAAAGTGGCCCAAAATGCATCTGTGTGACCACAATGGCAGCCCTCCACGTCATTGCATGGCGGCTACACTTGAGAGCAGCAGGAGTGAGGATCTGGAGACGTGAAGAGCGGGTGTACAGAGTACGCATCACATTGTTCCAATTGACAGAAGCTGAAATTCATGAATGATACAGACTGCACCCAGACACCATCCTGGACCTAATCCGTGACCTAATTGAGCATCAGACACCAAGGGCCCACGCAATCCCCACCCATGTCCAGGTACTCTGCTGCCTGCACCTCCTTGCATCGGGAAGTTTCCAGGGTGTGATAGCTGCAGTGGGTGGAGTGTCACAGAGCTGTCTATCCCGTTTCTTCAACACCTTCCTGGATGCCATGATGGACAGAATGGAACATTACATTTCCTTCCCCAGTACACAGGCGGAGCTGCAGAGAACCAAGCTTGAGTTCTACCAACTTGCACAGTTCCCACACGTCATTGGATGCATCGATGGAACACACATACCCATCTGCCCACCTGCAGCAAGCGAATACATATACAGGAACCACAAATCCACCCACTCCATCAATGTGCAGGTGATCTGTAATGCCAAGCACATCATTACTGACATTGTGGCCAAATTCCCCGGGAGTAGCCACGACGCCTACATCTTCCGTACCAGTGGCATCCATACACGTCTGCTTGATGGCGAATTTGGAGATGGATACATACTAGGTACGTACATGTGCCACACCCTGATGTACACCCTGCCTCAAGCTGTTGTGCACAGTGATCAATACCAATTACTTCTTCACATATATGACAGCGCATATGCCCTCCGGCCTTATCTGCTCACTCCATATCTCAACCCAACCACCCCAAGGGAGAGGAGGTACAATATGGCACATAGGAGCACACGCAACGTGGTTGAGCGCACATTTGGATTGCTCAAAAGCAGAATCCGTTGCCTCCACAAAACTGGTGGTGCACGTCTGTACAGCCCCCTGAAATGTTGCAAGACCATTGCTGTGTGTGCAATGCTGCACAATCTAGCCACAAAAAAAGGTACATGAGTGGAACTAACTGACTCAGAGGACGAGGACGACGACAACCCTCAGCCAGAGCCCTGCGTAGCTGGTGGTGCAATTGAACAGGATGGGAGACACAGGTGGTCAGAGATTAAGTCAAACGACACTGAGCCATTACCTTTTACATGTAAAGGTGTTTATTTTGCACACCTACACTATAGTGAGCAATGTCCAATTGGACATGGGTTACATCACCCATCTCATTCATGGAAACAGCCATAGCTCTTAACTTCCTGCGTCACGCGCTGCTCGTCAACGTTCCCTTTCGCCACTGTCTGGTGTGGACGATTGTTCATGTGCAGGCACATTGCGTTCACTACACCTCCTGCATTCAGTGGGTGAGGGCGTAATGCCACCACGGCTGGTCGCCTCTTCACTGTACCCCCCTTCCATTGTGGCCGCCTTTGCATTCTGCATGTGCTGTAGCACAGAGGTAATGAACACCATCCCCCTGGTCACATCCCTGCTGCAATGCACCATCTCCTCCTGCATGGCGATGGACCTGCGGCACATCACTGAAGTTGTAGTGGCCAGCCGGTTCACCGACTTGGTATAGGCCTGGAGCCTCTGTCTCTCCCCGCGCCTGCCAAGACGGTCCTGCTGAAGCTGGCTGCAGAGGTTTTCCACAGAGTTAGCTACTCTCTCCATTCCCGCACACAAGTTCTCACCCATAGCACTGATGCCCTTCTCCATCCTGAGCATATGCTTGTTCATGTGTGCCACCTCCCTGTGCATTGACTTCATCTCCCTCCATTGCAGGCGCTGGACCTTCAGCATGTTGCCTTCCAGTCTAGCAAACACACTGTCACCCTACTCGGATGCAACTGGACTGTCCGGCCTCACCCTGCGGCGTCTTGATGTGATGTGGGAGCCATCGGATGCTGCACCAGCCCTCTCCCTGTGGTATCGATCAGCAATGGGACTTTGTTTGCCGAATCTGCCCTCCTCCTCCGACCCCTCCATCTGCTGGAGGCTGGCCACGGCATGCCTCCTGCCTGACTGTGGTGGTGGTGTTGTCGGTGATCGTGGCTCTGGGGCTGTGTGAGTGGGGACTGCGTCCCTCCCTGGTGCGGTGGTGATGGCTGTGATGGCGCCGTGCTTGTGGTCCCTGAGGACATGCTGTCATCCTCATGGTGGCTCCCCTCTGGCCTGGCTGACTTGCCTCTGCTGGCCTCTGCTGCACTGCGAGATGACTCGCCTGTAATGACACAAATGTACATGTACTCAATGCTCTGTCAGCAATGGTCATGCCTATTGTGCACAGTGGTTGTCCTGACATAGCCAATTCCTTTCACATGGTATTGTACTTGATAGCCTGACTGACCCAGTCATGTGTTCCCTTTGGCTACATCACCCATCATGCATTGTAGGTTACCAGTAAGACATGGGGTCGAGTGGGTGTCCCTTTGCCACTATGGGGATTGGGGTTGGGGAGGGGGTGGCACAGCATGTTTGGCATGCTTCTTACCTTGTTTTCTTGCTGCTCGGGTGGAGCTGTCTGCGTCTAGCACGCCGCTCACACTCTCCGGCTGGATGGTGGACTCCACCATCAGTTCAAGTGGTGTTGGTGCTGGGGCTCGGCTTTTGCCTCCACCTGTAAGGCCAGCCTGCCGGTGTCTCTCTGCCATCCTCTGTTTTGCTGCTTTCCTGAGGTCGTATCACCTCTTCCTGATGTCCTCTATGGTGCGCTGGGTGACACCTATGGCATTGATTTTGTCACAAATGCCACTCCAGATTTGCCTCTTCTGTGACTCTGGCACTTGGTGGGACTGGGCTCCAAACAGCTTGTGGTGCTCTTGGCTGACATCCTGGATGAGGACCTCCAGCTCCTTCTCACTGAACTTCAGTTTGTGTTTTCTGTCACCTCCCTCCTTCTCCTTGTCCTGGCTTGCCATTTCACTGCTTTCGGGTTCTGTTTGCTTCGTGGCTGTGTGGCTGTGTTGCTGCTGCCTCCTCAGCTCTCCTGGCTGACTGCCTGCCTGCCTCACTGTGTGCTCCTGGTCCTGTACACCTCGCTGGGTGTGCCCACTTCCTGTTTGTGAGGTAATTGGTTGTTCTGGATTGGCTGATTCTCCTACGTACGATTTTTTGAATTACCAAATCGGTTTTTACCGATTCGGTAATGGATTCAGTAACACCGAATCGGTATTTCATTGTTGGATTGTTGATTTTTTTACTGATTCTTTCAGATTCGGTATTTAATACCGAATCTTAACGAATCGGTAAACGTTACCGATTTTTTACCTACATCGCGTTTTACCAATTCTTAATTCCAATTCGGTAAAATTCGGTATTAAGGAATTGGTATTCGCCTTTTACCTACATATGGCCCCATATGTGAAATCCTTCTTTTTAAACAAACCTCTTTGTCCATGTATTATGTGTGTTAGAGATTGGTACAAATATATGGGCTTGCATTTAAGTTGTTATTCTCCAAGGGATACCTTGTTATTTCACTGTTTACTAGTACCCTATTCCCCTGGTTTGTTAAGGGGTCTCTCTTGTTTATTTTTACACTTATAGAACAGTTCTGTTGAACTGGAGAGTTGCATAAACAGGGCTTGAGTAATAATAAGATATTCTCTATCCCATAACATTGATCAATTTATCACGGTGCCTGACATTAAGCAACAATGGACAAGACTTAATTAAAATCCTTAAATTAAGAAAAAAACTAATAAGAACTGAACTCCACGCCAAATTTTTAACGGGATATCTAAGAGCGGTGTCATACCTCTAGGGCTCTGGATCAGAAATGACCCTGGGCGCTTGATTGACAATAAAAAGTTTCTGGAAATTTGGTCACACATTGCAAACCACTGCAGTAGGGATTGGCTTATCCTTATTATTGAAACTGCACAAGAAGTAATGATTTTCGAAGGACAGCAAATAGAAGAACGTGAGAGTGCATTAAAACAAAATACAGCAGTTGAGGATGCCAAAAAGAAATTAGAGGAGTTAGTACAAGAAACTGAAGGATACCAGGAGTATCTAACTAACAAAAAGTCAATTAAACTCTGAAAAGATATAGATAAATTCAGCGCAGAGACAGTATATCCTTTCTTAAATAAGGATTATTATACCACCAAGAAAGAGCAGAGGTGGGAGAAACCCCAATATACCAGACAAGTATATTCAAGGGGGGGTAACAAGAGGATTACATTTTCAGAAACATCCGGATCAAGTGATGAGGAAGAACATGGAAATGAGCACACATGGAGATCTGCCTATAACTGCCAACAAGAACCTCAACCTTTTTTAGGGGGATGCCCGTATAGGGGCCAGAAAGGCTATCGGAATTATTCTCGAGAGGAGCCTATGAGGAACCATCCACCTCCAAGTCAGGGGACACCGAACTACTTAAAAACAGGGAATGAGTGGTATTGGAGGTAAATGAATTTCCTATCATTAATCTTTTGGATAGGGTTCTTACAGGAGAGGAACAAGAAGTGTTGAGATTAGGATTTAGTTTTGCCCCCACTGCTCCACCAAACAAATTTGAGTTGGAAAAAGACATGAAAAGCTTTATTAGAAAAATCCGACTAAATAGGTTTTTCGCAGATAACGAATATGAACCAGCACAGAATACAACAGGTTTTAAACCCAAGTCAATCTTTACTCCCAATTTGAGTCAGGTAGAGAAAAATGTAGAGCTCTTTGAAAGGGTAGTGGAAATTGAAATAAAGAATAGCCAAGGCTGTATGCAGGAACAGTCAAACAATTTATCTAAACGCCACAGATTGGCACTTAAAGGCTTACAAGAGTGCAACCATATAAACATAAAACCCGCCGACAAGGGGGGTGGGGTAGTGGTCTTTAATACCTCCGATTATGAGAACAGGATGAGGGCACTTTTGAATGTAACTGACCATTATATTCCAGTCCCATCTAACACGATTGATAAACTTAAGAGAGATGTGGCTCACTTTTTGAATCAAGGTAGGGATAACAATTTAATATGTGAAGTTGAGTATAGATTTCTGTTTAATGTTAACCCAATAACTCCGGCAATCTATGGATTGCCAAAAATCCATAAGGATGCTGCCAACCCACCTATGCAACCGATTGTTAGTAGCCTAGGTTCATTACTGGAGCCTCCAAGTAAATATGCAGACTTTTTTTGAGGCCCCTTGTACAACAACAGAGGTCTTATCTGAAGGACACAGCCCACACTATTTCTATATTTGAGGGACAGAGCTTCGACAGGGTGACCCAGTTTTAGGTCACCCTGGACATCGAGGCTCTGTACACTAATATCCCTCAGGATGACACAATTGAAGTTATCTCCTCCATTTTAGATAATTAAATAAGGGAAAGGGGGCAGTGGAAATATAAAAGTACGGCATATGAAGCCCATATATTGGTACTTGATTGTTTCCAGTACTAAGGAGATAACAATGAACTGACAACTGAATAATGTGTAACTTGACAACTGAACAATGTGTATCTTGTCAAACGATATATTCGAATATTCTGTAACCACTATGGACCTTTTATGTAGAACACCTATGAGCAACTATCTGTCCTATGTTTGGAAAAGCAATATATAAAAGATACCAAGATCATTAATCACCATATCTATACAATGAGGAAAATTAATTCTCCCATTCTAGAGCTTGAGCACTTAAAACGAAAGTGTATACTAATATGATTTCATGCATCAAGTGTGTTTATCTACAGGATTTTATTAAAGTGGTAACCATCCAGTGCCCTTTACTAAGAGAGATACATCATACAGTCTTGAAAAAGATGGTATATAACTACTAAAAACCATCGAAACGCGCCAACGCCCATACCAGCACAATCACGAGACCAAACGTATTCCTGCAGACAGGACTTTCTAAGCAAGTCCAGGATTTTGTTTAATATTGGTCGGTTTTTGATGTGCAATTTTGATGACAAACAATATTGTCTGTGTCTGTCTCTCTCATTGTCTTTTTTTGTTCATAGTTGACAAGCACGATAACCAGCTTGTGTTTGGAAATTAGTGTGTTTTGTAGTAGATTTATGAATTTGTTTAGATGCACATGATTGTGATACATACTGTTTATGTTTTTAATGAAATTATAATCTGTTTTGCGCCTTTTTAAAACAAATTCATTGTATTGTTGATTACATTTCTTTTTTTTTTAAATAAAATGTGAAAACCTTCTTTTTGAACAAACCTCTTTGTCCAATTATTATATGTGTTAGAGATTGGTACAAATATATGGGCTTACATTTAAGTTGTTCTTCGTCAAGGGATACCTTGTTATTTCACTGTGTACAGTTTTCGCTGCCATCTATACCAGAACTCCTGGTATCCCTTCAGAACTTCTGCTCTCAACTTGGGGATGAAATAACTAGTCAATGTTTCCCAGGTGTCCACTATTATGGTAGCAAACAGAAAAGGGGAGGCAGCAGTGGTGGATATATATGCCAGCACTTGAAGGGATGCACTCCTGCACAACAGGAGCAAGAATTACCTAAAATTATTGAAGATACATACGCAGAGTTAGGTAAATATAATTTGGGAGCTTGAGCTACAAAACCACAGGTGATGGGTAGTCCTGAAAAGGATAACACCAAGTGAGCACCTGATTCTTCAAAGAAGGAATGTTTTAGTAAAATAAAACATTGAGAGAATAGATCACAGTCTAGGGGTGGGTCTCCTCAGCAGGAGTCCTCCGAAAGGAGAAATAACCTTAGGAATCGTGATAACATTAAAAAACCTGACAAGTATCAGCATACATGTTCCTCTAGTTCCTTTCGGGGTTCATCAAAAAACTCAGAGAGGGAAGGACGGTCAGAACACAGATAAGAAGAGCTAACAAAGACAAGAGACACACATCGCAGGTCAGACTATCATATCATAAAAAAAGAAGATAAACCAAAATCAAAACCTCAATTTAAAAAGAAGACAGTAGCAGGTCTTAAAATAAGAAATGTCCAGGCTATGATGAGGACTCAGCTTCTGAATGGGAAAGGGGCACAGATGATGCCAGACAGTGCAGCAGAAGTAACAAGCTCTCCAGAACCTGATGGAATTTCTGGTGATAGCAGCGTTGAATGAACATATCACAGTGGAAACACCTGATACTAGGGTAAGTGTCCCACACCAGTTATACGAAAGAACACTCCACATGGAGGGGAACATACCGAGGAAGGTTAAAGGTCTCTTTTGGGAGAACCTGTCATTTGGATACAACATTCTTTTAGCAGAAAAATATTGGTTGCCTGAATTTGTTATGGATTGCCCGAAAGGAGAAACAGTGATTTTACCAGCCTTCTCTGATCTCGTTCCAGAATTTCTGAAATTTTCATACGCACAGGAGTGGGCGGTAGCATTAGCTCCTGCATTATACCGCAATAATATATGGTGGGATGCTGAGTCACCTCACCATGTAATCCCTGTAAAATCTACTCCAACTCCAGAGAGACAGTGATGCGGCTGAGTCTGCTGCGACGTCGATCCTCTCTCCTGGCGATGCAAGTTGCTTCTACAACGATGCGAGCCGCGACAGACCCTACGACACACTTCTCGGAGATGTGGCGGCGTCTGATGCAACATCAATCCTTTTCTCCTATGACACGCTTCCCGGTGATGCGGTGGCGTCTGCTGCGACGTAGATCCTCTTCTCCGGCAATTCGAGGTGCTTCATGTTGTGAAGCGGCAGAGGCAGTTCCTGTTCTTGAGCCGTGCTTCCAGTTCCTTGCGATACGCAAGTCCTCAAAAAGTCCAGCACAACTGCAGGTACTTCAAGAAAACTCTTGGGGAGTTGGTGGGTGGAGTCAGTTATCCCTGAGACTTCAGCAGGGGGCAAGCTCTGTTCCAAGCCCTTGGAGATCCTTACAAATTGATGAAAAGTACACAAAGTCCCTCTCTCTTCTGTCTTTGGCAGTCAGGCAACCACAGCAGGCCAATCCCCCAAGCAGCACTTCAGCTTAGAGATAGTCTCTCCTCAGTCTCTGTGGTTCCACTCCTCAGCAAGGGTTTCTTCTTGTTGTAAAAAAGAGATCTCAATTCTTGGGATCAGGGTCCCAATACTTATACCCCAAAATCCTTTGTCCTCTGAGGGCAGAGGGGCCTTTGCCTAGTCCAAACCAGGTCTGGAGCACTCTGTAGACATGCCTCTTTCCTTCCTTTCACAGTGCAGGGCAGAACCACCAGAAGCCACACAGGAGGTGGAGCCAGCATTGTGGAGGGAAGGCACATCCCTGGTGCACTCTGTTGACATGACTCCTTCTCTCCATTCACAGTGCAGGGCAGGGACATCCGACGCACCACAGGAGGTAGAGCCAGCATTGTGCTGAGAAGGCACAGTGTGATATGCTGTGTCTATTTCATTTTGTATCTATTTTATGACATTGCTGGAACTGTAATGGGACATCGTTGGAATGCTTTATGTGTCATTCATTATGTCACACTCTGAGCTCATGATGTTCTACTAGAACTTTGAAGATAAACTACTACAGATGCTGTTGGTTTATGAAGCCTGTTGGATGGGATCCTCATATTGGAATAAACTGAAGTATAACCATCATTCCTGTGTCCAGATAAATTCTTCAAATACCACACTGGCATAGTCAGTCTTCAAAGCTCTAGTAGAAAATCATGAGCTCAGATTGTGACATAATTACAGTTTCAAAAAACACAGTTGATGAACAGAATGTAGAACAATGTCATACATTCACCCCAGTACAAGGATCTGGGCCTAAATCCATCGTTTTTTTGCACTCCACACCACCCTGGGTTAGACACTGGCTATATGCAAATCAGCTCTGACCCTGTGCCCACGGGAACAGTCCAGTTCGAATTACCAAGCCATGTCTTTCCCAGACCGGAATCAAGCATCCAAGGACCGGTTTCTGGCTATCAGCCTTCATCAGCCTGGATAGCTTGACTCCAGTGGTGTGGAGAGCCTGGGACTCACGTCTGAGTATACCCAGCACACTCGGGGTGAAAATTGCAAAAAACACAGTTGATGGACAGAATGTAGAACAATGTCATACATTCACCCCAGTACAAGGATCTAGGCCTAAATCCATCTTTTCTTTGCACTCCACACCACCCTGGGTTAGACACTGGCTATATGCAAATCAGCTCTGACCCTGTGCCTCATAGTTTTCTCCTTATCTCTCCTTAGTACACTCTCATTATCACATTTACCTTCTTTGCATTTGCCCAATTCATACTTGTTAACCAGTGCAGGTTCCACATCAGTATTTGGGAGTCTACCTCTAAACAACACAAAAGGATTTTACCGGTAGTAGAATGAGGTAACAATATGTATTCTAAAAAACAACGGGTATGTGGAGGGTCGGAGGGGGAATATTTAGTGACCTTCCTGCTCGCTCCCCTATGCCTAGATACAAAACACAAAAAGAGCAGGTAAGGTCTACACATGATGTGTATCTACAATAGTGACTGGGCGGCAATGTTGGTGCACGTATGAGACACAGGGTCTGTCAAAACAGGTTACTAAGGGTCACATAGAGGGACTAGCAAAATTCCCATCAGACCACCCATGTGGTGGAGTTTGCGTCATATGGGAACTGTTGATCAGCCTGACCCAAATCCGACCAATAGTGTCAATAAGGGACAAAGGTTGTCAAAGGAGTCGACCTCTTGTGACACCAAAAAGTATTATGAATAGACAGAGTGCAGTGCTCAACAGAAAATGGTTTGTATAAAATTAACTACCAGGACACCAAGAAAAACTTAACATAAAGGGCCAAGTGTCAATATTAAAAACACGCCGAGTAGTGATGCTACCCATTGGCGCTAATAAAATGTGGTCGACATGTTTCAGCTCTCAGAGCCATTGGCTCAGCTTTCTTCAGGACCTTAAACAAAATAATAGCTACTGCAATTTACATGTGGTGTATATAACCAACCAACAAATTTTTGATTGTTGATACATAATTACAGAATTACATAACACCAGAAAGTGGTATACTTAAATGTCCACTGGATGGAAAAAGATGTCATCTTCCTGTCAAGTGAAGAAAAAACACATAATAGTATGGCAGACAGCACCCTAAGCCCACACGACCACCCTCAACGCACACGCAGAAACCATGCAGACACACTAGCAGAAATAATTTAATTTATATTCTGCAATCCAACAAGCATATTAGCTTCAATCACTCAGAGGCATTTCCTCTCGGTGATACTCACCCAGCTTTGTGTGGGTGACGACCTCACCTCACCCGGCAACCGCTCGGGGGAATGAGGCCCCGCTCTAAAGTATAGAAATACAAGACACAGTAAGCACACAGCTTTACGGTATCTAACCCAATGGTTCTATACAAATAACCTCACTAGTGTGTGCTAGTACGTAAAAAGTGACACCCAATACCAAACACGCAAAAGAGACCCCAAGGGTAAGGAGAGACACCAGCGGGCCGTTAGCACCGACCGGTGGATTGGTCTCCGTGTTCTTCTCAAAAGAACTGCTTTGCAAAAGTAATTAGCATGAACCTACAGACAAAATACCAGTCTATCTTACTATATCATATGCCACGACCTCAACTAGACTATATGAGAGAGGAAAAGCAGAGGCAATAACATCTCAACATATCCCCCAACACGGTACCTTCGCCCCACCTAAGATATACATTAGCGGGCCATGTTTAGGTAAGACTGCAGAGACTGATGTGCCAATCTCTTAGCAAAAAACATAAAGTAAAGCCTCTGCCTAGTCCTTCTGCACTAAGTAGTACACCGCAAAATCAACCACGCTCAGCTCATAGCGAGCACACTATGTCTCACCTGTCCGTCGGTGCTCTCGTGACAAACGCGAGCGGAAGTGGAGGTGAAGAGTGCTCACACCCTTCCGACTTATATTTCCTCGTTGATAAGGTAATTCGTTAACCGCGCAATGGGGATTCCATGTAATCCTGATAGTTGGCGTTATGGAAGTCACTGCTCCCTAACGCATGCGCAGACGGCAGCGAGACGTTATTCATGCGCGCATGCGTGGACACTCAAATGTACTGAGAAAAACCTCAAGAGTGAGCGGCTTCAGTTCATTGAACAGATGCCCCGACAACAAATACTCGCTCTGCCTGGGGGACAGTGCAACCCAGCAGGAGGCAAACTATAGTAGTGGTATAATCTCGATGGCTATCGTTGAAACTTCACCTTCTTGGCACAACGATAAATACAATCATTAAGCCACTACAAGGGGGCTATACCATAATCACCATAGCATGTGGAGCTCGACAAAGATTTACGAGCCCATTAGCTCAAATTCAAAGGTGTCTGATGCGGGGAAAAAAACCTACCCGGATCAAGAATTGAAACAAACAGAGTCTTAAACAGTAATGAATACGTTTGGACATATCTGTGAGATGGTCCTCGGCTCGCTGAGTCTGAGGAGGGAAAAGGAAAAGTCTAGAGAGCGCCTGTATAAACAATTCAAGATACACATCTCAACCAGGGTTTGAGTGTGCTGACAGAGTTACCATATCCTATGATGATCCAGGATGGAAAAAGGGGGTTACTATCTACGGGTGTCAGTGAGGGTGCACACGCAAACAACAGACACACACAAGTGAGGTGAGCTATGAGGTGCAAACATGGTTGGCACCTTGAAAAATGACCCGCAGCTGTTAAACTGCGCTTAATACTAAAAAACAACGGGTATGTGGAGGGTCGGAGGGGGAATATTTAGTGACCTTCCTGCTCGCTCCCCTATGCCTAGATACAAAACACAAAAAGAGCAGGTAAGGTCTACACATGATGTGTATCTACAATAGTGACTGGGCGGCAATGTTGGTGCACGTATGAGACACAGGGTCTGTCAAAACAGGTTACTAAGGGTCACATAGAGGGACTAGCAAAATTCCCATCAGACCACCCATGTGGCGGAGTTTGCGTCATATGGGAACTGTTGATCAGCCTGACCCAAATCCGACCAATAGTGTCAATAAGGGACAAAGGTTGTCAAAGGAGTCGACCTCTTGTGACACCAAAAAGTATTATGAATAGACAGAGTGCAGTGCTCAACAGAAAATGGTTTGTATAAAATTAACTACCAGGACACCAAGAAAAACTTAACATAAAGGGCCAAGTGTCAATATTAAAAACACGCCGAGTAGTGATGCTACCCATAGGCGCTAATAAAATGTGGTCGACATGTTTCAGCTCTCAGAGCCATTGGCTCAGCTTTCTTCAGGACCTTAAACAAAATAATAGCTACTGCAATTTACATGTGGTGTGTATAACCAACCAACAAATTTTTGATTGTTGATACATAATTACAGAATTACATAACACCAGAAAGTGGTATACTTAAATGTCCACTGGATGGAAAAAGATGTCATCTTCCTGTCAAGTGAAGAAAAAACACATAATAGTATGGCAGACAGCACCCTAAGCCCACACGACCACCCTCAACGCACACGCAGAAACCATGCAGACACACTAGCAGAAATAATTTAATTTATATTCTGCAATCCAACAAGCATATTAGCTTCAATCACTCAGAGGCATTTCCTCTCGGTGATACTCACCCAGCTTTGTGTGGGTGACGACCTCACCTCACCCGGCAACCGCTCGGGGGAATGAGGCCCCGCTCTAAAGTATAGAAATACAAGACACAGTAAGCACACAGCTTTACGGTATCTAACCCAATGGTTCTATACAAATAACCTCACTAGTGTGTGCTAGTACGTAAAAAGTGACACCCAATACCAAACACGCAAAAGAGACCCCAAGGGTAAGGAGAGACACCAGCGGGCCGTTAGCACCGACCGGTGGATTGGTCTCCGTGTTCTTCTCAAAAGAATTGCTTTGCAAAAGTAATTAGCATGAACCTACAGACAAAATACCAGTCTATCTTACTATATCATATGCCACGACCTCAACTAGACTATATGAGAGAGGAAAAGCAGAGGCAATAACATCTCAACATATCCCCCAACACGGTACCTTCGCCCCACCTAAGATATACATTAGCGGGCCATGTTTAGGTAAGACTGCAGAGACTGATGTGCCAATCTCTTAGCAAAAAACATAAAGTAAAGCCTCTGCCTAGTCCTTCTGCACTAAGTAGTAGTGCACTTTAGTATTAAGCGCAGTTTAACAGCTGCGGGTCATTTTTCAAGGTGCCAACCATGTTTGCACCTCATAGCTCACCTCACTTGTGTGTGTCTGTTGTTTGCGTGTGCACCCTCACTGACACCCGTAGATAGTAACCCCCTTTTTCCATCCTGGATCATCATAGGATATGGTAACTCTGTCAGCACACTCAAACCCTGGTTGAGATGTGTATCTTGAATTGTTTATACAGGCGCTCTCTAGACTTTTCCTTTTCCCTCCTCAGACTCAGCGAGCCGAGGACCATCTCACAGATATGTCCAAACGTATTCATTACTGTTTAAGACTCTGTTTGTTTCAATTCTTGATCCGGGTAGGTTTTTTTCCCCGCATCAGACACCTTTGAATTTGAGCTAATGGGCTCGTAAATCTTTGTCGAGCTCCACATGCTATGGTGATTATGGTATAGCCCCCTTGTAGTGGCTTAATGATTGTATTTATCGTTGTGCCAAGAAGGTGAAGTTTCAACGATAGCCATCGAGATTATACCACTACTATAGTTTGCCTCCTGCTGGGTTGCACTGTCCCCCAGGCAGAGCGAGTATTTGTTGTCGGGGCATCTGTTCAATGAACTGAAGCCGCTCACTCTTGAGGTTTTTCTCAGTACATTTGAGTGTCCACGCATGCGCGCATGAATAACGTCTCGCTGCCGTCTGCGCATGCGTTAGGGAGCAGTGACTTCCAGAACGCCAACTATCAGGATTACATGGAATCCCCATTGCGCGGTTAACGAATTACCTTATCAACGAGGAAATATAAGTCGGAAGGGTGTGAGCACTCTTCACCTCCACTTCCGCTCGCGTTTGTCACGAGAGCACCGACGGACAGGTGAGACATAGTGTGCTCGCTATGAGCTGAGCGTGGTTGATTTTGCGGTGTACTACTTAGTGCAGAAGGACTAGGCAGAGGCTTTACTTTATGTTTTTTGCTAAGAGATTGGCACATCAGTCTCTGCAGTCTTACCTAAACATGGCCCGCTAATGTATATCTTAGGTGGGGCGAAGGTACCGTGTTGGGGGATATGTTGAGATGTTATTGCCTCTGCTTTTCCTCTCTCATATAGTCTAGTTGAGGTCGTGGCATATGATATAGTAAGATAGACTGGTATTTTGTCTGTAGGTTCATGCTAATTACTTTTGCAAAGCAATTCTTTTGAGAAGAACACGGAGACCAATCCACCGGTCGGTGCTAACGGCCCGCTGGTGTCTCTCCTTACCCTTGGGGTCTCTTTTGCGTGTTTGGTATTGGGTGTCACTTTTTACGTACTAGCACACACTAGTGAGGTTATTTGTATAGAACCATTGGGTTAGATACCGTAAAGCTGTGTGCTTACTGTGTCTTGTATTTCTATACTTCAGAGCGGGGCCTCATTCCCCCGAGCGGTTGCCGGGTGAGGTGAGGTCGTCACCCACACAAAGCTGGGTGAGTATCACCGAGAGGAAATGCCTCTGAGTGATTGAAGCTAATATGCTTGTTGGATTGCAGAATATAAATTAAATTATTTCTGCTAGTGTGTCTGCATGGTTTCTGCGTGTGCGTTGAGGGTGGTCGTGTGGGCTTAGGGTGCTGTCTGCCATACTATTATGTGTTTTTTCTTCACTTGACAGGAAGATGACATCTTTTTCCATCCAGTGGACATTTAAGTATACCACTTTCTGGTGTTATGTAATTCTGTAATTATGTATCAACAATCAAAAATTTGTTGGTTGGTTATACACACCACATGTAAATTGCAGTAGCTATTATTTTGTTTAAGGTCCTGAAGAAAGCTGAGCCAATGGCTCTGAGAGCTGAAACATGTCGACCACATTTTATTAGCGCCTATGGGTAGCATCACTACTCGGCGTGTTTTTAATATTGACACTTGGCCCTTTATGTTAAGTTTTTCTTGGTGTCCTGGTAGTTAATTTTATACAAACCATTTTCTGTTGAGCACTGCACTCTGTCTATTCATAATACTTTTTGGTGTCACAAGAGGTCGACTCCTTTGACAACCTTTGTCCCTTATTGACACTATTGGTCGGATTTGGGTCAGGCTGATCAACAGTTCCCATATGACGCAAACTCCGCCACATGGGTGGTCTGATGGGAATTTTGCTAGTCCCTCTATGTGACCCTTAGTAACCTGTTTTGACAGACCCTGTGTCTCATACGTGCACCAACATTGCCGCCCAGTCACTATTGTAGATACACATCATGTGTAGACCTTACCTGCTCTTTTTGTGTTTTGTATCTAGGCATAGGGGAGCGAGCAGGAAGGTCACTAAATATTCCCCCTCCGACCCTCCACATACCCGTTGTTTTTTAGTATTAAGCGCAGTTTAACAGCTGCGGGTCATTTTTCAAGGTGCCAACCATGTTTGCACCTCATAGCTCACCTCACTTGTGTGTGTCTGTTGTTTGCGTGTGCACCCTCACTGACACCCGTAGATAGTAACCCCCTTTTTCCATCCTGGATCATCATAGGATATGGTAACTCTGTCAGCACACTCAAACCCTGGTTGAGATGTGTATCTTGAATTGTTTATACAGGCGCTCTCTAGACTTTTCCTTTTCCCTCCTCAGACTCAGCGAGCCGAGGACCATCTCACAGATATGTCCAAACGTATTCATTACTGTTTAAGACTCTGTTTGTTTCAATTCTTGATCCGGGTAGGTTTTTTTCCCCGCATCAGACACCTTTGAATTTGAGCTAATGGGCTCGTAAATCTTTGTCGAGCTCCACATGCTATGGTGATTATGGTATAGCCCCCTTGTAGTGGCTTAATGATTGTATTTATCGTTGTGCCAAGAAGGTGAAGTTTCAACGATAGCCATCGAGATTATACCACTACTATAGTTTGCCTCCTGCTGGGTTGCACTGTCCCCCAGGCAGAGCGAGTATTTGTTGTCGGGGCATCTGTTCAATGAACTGAAGCCGCTCACTCTTGAGGTTTTTCTCAGTACATTTGAGTGTCCACGCATGCGCGCATGAATAACGTCTCGCTGCCGTCTGCGCATGCGTTAGGGAGCAGTGACTTCCAGAACGCCAACTATCAGGATTACATGGAATCCCCATTGCGCGGTTAACGAATTACCTTATCAACGAGGAAATATAAGTCGGAAGGGTGTGAGCACTCTTCACCTCCACTTCCGCTCGCGTTTGTCACGAGAGCACCGACGGACAGGTGAGACATAGTGTGCTCGCTATGAGCTGAGCGTGGTTGATTTTGCGGTGTACTACTTAGTGCAGAAGGACTAGGCAGAGGCTTTACTTTATGTTTTTTGCTAAGAGATTGGCACATCAGTCTCTGCAGTCTTACCTAAACATGGCCCGCTAATGTATATCTTAGGTGGGGCGAAGGTACCGTGTTGGGGGATATGTTGAGATGTTATTGCCTCTGCTTTTCCTCTCTCATATAGTCTAGTTGAGGTCGTGGCATATGATATAGTAAGATAGACTGGTATTTTGTCTGTAGGTTCATGCTAATTACTTTTGCAAAGCAATTCTTTTGAGAAGAACACGGAGACCAATCCACCGGTCGGTGCTAACGGCCCGCTGGTGTCTCTCCTTACCCTTGGGGTCTCTTTTGCGTGTTTGGTATTGGGTGTCACTTTTTACGTACTAGCACACACTAGTGAGGTTATTTGTATAGAACCATTGGGTTAGATACCGTAAAGCTGTGTGCTTACTGTGTCTTGTATTTCTATACTTCAGAGCGGGGCCTCATTCCCCCGAGCGGTTGCCGGGTGAGGTGAGGTCGTCACCCACACAAAGCTGGGTGAGTATCACCGAGAGGAAATGCCTCTGAGTGATTGAAGCTAATATGCTTGTTGGATTGCAGAATATAAATTAAATTATTTCTGCTAGTGTGTCTGCATGGTTTCTGCGTGTGCGTTGAGGGTGGTCGTGTGGGCTTAGGGTGCTGTCTGCCATACTATTATGTGTTTTTTCTTCACTTGACAGGAAGATGACATCTTTTTCCATCCAGTGGACATTTAAGTATACCACTTTCTGGTGTTATGTAATTCTGTAATTATGTATCAACAATCAAAAATTTGTTGGTTGGTTATACACACCACATGTAAATTGCAGTAGCTATTATTTTGTTTAAGGTCCTGAAGAAAGCTGAGCCAATGGCTCTGAGAGCTGAAACATGTCGACCACATTTTATTAGCGCCTATGGGTAGCATCACTACTCGGCGTGTTTTTAATATTGACACTTGGCCCTTTATGTTAAGTTTTTCTTGGTGTCCTGGTAGTTAATTTTATACAAACCATTTTCTGTTGAGCACTGCACTCTGTCTATTCATAATACTTTTTGGTGTCACAAGAGGTCGACTCCTTTGACAACCTTTGTCCCTTATTGACACTATTGGTCGGATTTGGGTCAGGCTGATCAACAGTTCCCATATGACGCAAACTCCGCCACATGGGTGGTCTGATGGGAATTTTGCTAGTCCCTCTATGTGACCCTTAGTAACCTGTTTTGACAGACCCTGTGTCTCATACGTGCACCAACATTGCCGCCCAGTCACTATTGTAGATACACATCATGTGTAGACCTTACCTGCTCTTTTTGTGTTTTGTATCTAGGCATAGGGGAGCGAGCAGGAAGGTCACTAAATATTCCCCCTCCGACCCTCCACATACCCGTTGTTTTTTAGTATTAAGCGCAGTTTAACAGCTGCGGGTCATTTTTCAAGGTGCCAACCATGTTTGCACCTCATAGCTCACCTCACTTGTGTGTGTCTGTTGTTTGCGTGTGCACCCTCACTGACACCCGTAGATAGTAACCCCCTTTTTCCATCCTGGATCATCATAGGATATGGTAACTCTGTCAGCACACTCAAACCCTGGTTGAGATGTGTATCTTGAATTGTTTATACAGGCGCTCTCTAGACTTTTCCTTTTCCCTCCTCAGACTCAGCGAGCCGAGGACCATCTCACAGATATGTCCAAACGTATTCATTACTGTTTAAGACTCTGTTTGTTTCAATTCTTGATCCGGGTAGGTTTTTTTCCCCGCATCAGACACCTTTGAATTTGAGCTAATGGGCTCGTAAATCTTTGTCGAGCTCCACATGCTATGGTGATTATGGTATAGCCCCCTTGTAGTGGCTTAATGATTGTATTTATCGTTGTGCCAAGAAGGTGAAGTTTCAACGATAGCCATCGAGATTATACCACTACTATAGTTTGCCTCCTGCTGGGTTGCACTGTCCCCCAGGCAGAGCGAGTATTTGTTGTCGGGGCATCTGTTCAATGAACTGAAGCCGCTCACTCTTGAGGTTTTTCTCAGTACATTTGAGTGTCCACGCATGCGCGCATGAATAACGTCTCGCTGCCGTCTGCGCATGCGTTAGGGAGCAGTGACTTCCATAACGCCAACTATCAGGATTACATGGAATCCCCATTGCGCGGTTAACGAATTACCTTATCAACGAGGAAATATAAGTCGGAAGGGTGTGAGCACTCTTCACCTCCACTTCCGCTCGCGTTTGTCACGAGAGCACCGACGGACAGGTGAGACATAGTGTGCTCGCTATGAGCTGAGCGTGGTTGATTTTGCGGTGTACTACTTAGTGCAGAAGGACTAGGCAGAGGCTTTACTTTATGTTTTTTGCTAAGAGATTGGCACATCAGTCTCTGCAGTCTTACCTAAACATGGCCCGCTAATGTATATCTTAGGTGGGGCGAAGGTACCGTGTTGGGGGATATGTTGAGATGTTATTGCCTCTGCTTTTCCTCTCTCATATAGTCTAGTTGAGGTCGTGGCATATGATATAGTAAGATAGACTGGTATTTTGTCTGTAGGTTCATGCTAATTACTTTTGCAAAGCAATTCTTTTGAGAAGAACACGGAGACCAATCCACCGGTCGGTGCTAACGGCCCGCTGGTGTCTCTCCTTACCCTTGGGGTCTCTTTTGCGTGTTTGGTATTGGGTGTCACTTTTTACGTACTAGCACACACTAGTGAGGTTATTTGTATGGAACCATTGGGTTAGATACCGTAAAGCTGTGTGCTTACTGTGTCTTGTATTTCTATACTTTAGAGCGGGGCCTCATTCCCCCGAGCGGTTGCCGGGTGAGGTGAGGTCGTCACCCACACAAAGCTGGGTGAGTATCACCGAGAGGAAATGCCTCTGAGTGATTGAAGCTAATATGCTTGTTGGATTGCAGAATATAAATTAAATTATTTCTGCTAGTGTGTCTGCATGGTTTCTGCGTGTGCGTTGAGGGTGGTCGTGTGGGCTTAGGGTGCTGTCTGCCATACTATTATGTGTTTTTTCTTCACTTGACAGGAAGATGACATCTTTTTCCATCCAGTGGACATTTAAGTATACCACTTTCTGGTGTTATGTAATTCTGTAATTATGTATCAACAATCAAAAATTTGTTGGTTGGTTATACACACCACATGTAAATTGCAGTAGCTATTATTTTGTTTAAGGTCCTGAAGAAAGCTGAGCCAATGGCTCTGAGAGCTGAAACATGTCGACCACATTTTATTAGCGCCTATGGGTAGCATCACTACTCGGCGTGTTTTTAATATTGACACTTGGCCCTTTATGTTAAGTTTTTCTTGGTGTCCTGGTAGTTAATTTTATACAAACCATTTTCTGTTGAGCACTGCACTCTGTCTATTCATAATACTTTTTGGTGTCACAAGAGGTCGACTCCTTTGACAACCTTTGTCCCTTATTGACACTATTGGTCGGATTTGGGTCAGGCTGATCAACAGTTCCCATATGACGCAAACTCCGCCACATGGGTGGTCTGATGGGAATTTTGCTAGTCCCTCTATGTGACCCTTAGTAACCTGTTTTGACAGACCCTGTGTCTCATACGTGCACCAACATTGCCGCCCAGTCACTATTGTAGATACACATCATGTGTAGACCTTACCTGCTCTTTTTGTGTTTTGTATCTAGGCATACGGGAGCGAGCAGGAAGGTCACTAAATATTCCCCCTCCGACCCTCCACATACCCGTTGTTTTTTAGTATTAAGCGCAGTTTAACAGCTGCGGGTCATTTTTCAAGGTGCCAACCATGTTTGCACCTCATAGCTCACCTCACTTGTGTGTGTCTGTTGTTTGCGTGTGCACCCTCACTGACACCCGTAGATAGTAACCCCCTTTTTCCATCCTGGATCATCATAGGATATGGTAACTCTGTCAGCACACTCAAACCCTGGTTGAGATGTGTATCTTGAATTGTTTATACAGGCGCTCTCTAGACTTTTCCTTTTCCCTCCTCAGACTCAGCGAGCCGAGGACCATCTCACAGATATGTCCAAACGTATTCATTACTGTTTAAGACTCTGTTTGTTTCAATTCTTGATCCGGGTAGGTTTTTTTCCCCGCATCAGACACCTTTGAATTTGAGCTAATGGGCTCGTAAATCTTTGTCGAGCTCCACATGCTATGGTGATTATGGTATAGCCCCCTTGTAGTGGCTTAATGATTGTATTTATCGTTGTGCCAAGAAGGTGAAGTTTCAACGATAGCCATCGAGATTATACCACTACTATAGTTTGCCTCCTGCTGGGTTGCACTGTCCCCCAGGCAGAGCGAGTATTTGTTGTCGGGGCATCTGTTCAATGAACTGAAGCCGCTCACTCTTGAGGTTTTTCTCAGTACATTTGAGTGTCCACGCATGCGCGCATGAATAACGTCTCGCTGCCGTCTGCGCATGCGTTAGGGAGCAGTGACTTCCATAACGCCAACTATCAGGATTACATGGAATCCCCATTGCGCGGTTAACGAATTACCTTATCAACGAGGAAATATAAGTCGGAAGGGTGTGAGCACTCTTCACCTCCACTTCCGCTCGCGTTTGTCACGAGAGCACCGACGGACAGGTGAGACATAGTGTGCTCGCTATGAGCTGAGCGTGGTTGATTTTGCGGTGTACTACTTAGTGCAGAAGGACTAGGCAGAGGCTTTACTTTATGTTTTTTGCTAAGAGATTGGCACATCAGTCTCTGCAGTCTTACCTAAACATGGCCCGCTAATGTATATCTTAGGTGGGGCGAAGGTACCGTGTTGGGGGATATGTTGAGATGTTATTGCCTCTGCTTTTCCTCTCTCATATAGTCTAGTTGAGGTCGTGGCATATGATATAGTAAGATAGACTGGTATTTTGTCTGTAGGTTCATGCTAATTACTTTTGCAAAGCAATTCTTTTGAGAAGAACACGGAGACCAATCCACCGGTCGGTGCTAACGGCCCGCTGGTGTCTCTCCTTACCCTTGGGGTCTCTTTTGCGTGTTTGGTATTGGGTGTCACTTTTTACGTACTAGCACACACTAGTGAGGTTATTTGTATAGAACCATTGGGTTAGATACCGTAAAGCTGTGTGCTTACTGTGTCTTGTATTTCTATACTTTAGAGCGGGGCCTCATTCCCCCGAGCGGTTGCCGGGTGAGGTGAGGTCGTCACCCACACAAAGCTGGGTGAGTATCACCGAGAGGAAATGCCTCTGAGTGATTGAAGCTAATATGCTTGTTGGATTGCAGAATATAAATTAAATTATTTCTGCTAGTGTGTCTGCATGGTTTCTGCGTGTGCGTTGAGGGTGGTCGTGTGGGCTTAGGGTGCTGTCTGCCATACTATTATGTGTTTTTTCTTCACTTGACAGGAAGATGACATCTTTTTCCATCCAGTGGACATTTAAGTATACCACTTTCTGGTGTTATGTAATTCTGTAATTATGTATCAACAATCAAAAATTTGTTGGTTGGTTATACACACCACATGTAAATTGCAGTAGCTATTATTTTGTTTAAGGTCCTGAAGAAAGCTGAGCCAATGGCTCTGAGAGCTGAAACATGTCGACCACATTTTATTAGCGCCTATGGGTAGCATCACTACTCGGCGTGTTTTTAATATTGACACTTGGCCCTTTATGTTAAGTTTTTCTTGGTGTCCTGGTAGTTAATTTTATACAAACCATTTTCTGTTGAGCACTGCACTCTGTCTATTCATAATACTTTTTGGTGTCACAAGAGGTCGACTCCTTTGACAACCTTTGTCCCTTATTGACACTATTGGTCGGATTTGGGTCAGGCTGATCAACAGTTCCCATATGACGCAAACTCCGCCACATGGGTGGTCTGATGGGAATTTTGCTAGTCCCTCTATGTGACCCTTAGTAACCTGTTTTGACAGACCCTGTGTCTCATACGTGCACCAACATTGCCGCCCAGTCACTATTGTAGATACACATCATGTGTAGACCTTACCTGCTCTTTTTGTGTTTTGTATCTAGGCATAGGGGAGCGAGCAGGAAGGTCACTAAATATTCCCCCTCCGACCCTCCACATACCCGTTGTTTTTTAGTATTAAGCGCAGTTTAACAGCTGCGGGTCATTTTTCAAGGTGCCAACCATGTTTGCACCTCATAGCTCACCTCACTTGTGTGTGTCTGTTGTTTGCGTGTGCACCCTCACTGACACCCGTAGATAGTAACCCCCTTTTTCCATCCTGGATCATCATAGGATATGGTAACTCTGTCAGCACACTCAAACCCTGGTTGAGATGTGTATCTTGAATTGTTTATACAGGCGCTCTCTAGACTTTTCCTTTTCCCTCCTCAGACTCAGCGAGCCGAGGACCATCTCACAGATATGTCCAAACGTATTCATTACTGTTTAAGACTCTGTTTGTTTCAATTCTTGATCCGGGTAGGTTTTTTTCCCCGCATCAGACACCTTTGAATTTGAGCTAATGGGCTCGTAAATCTTTGTCGAGCTCCACATGCTATGGTGATTATGGTATAGCCCCCTTGTAGTGGCTTAATGATTGTATTTATCGTTGTGCCAAGAAGGTGAAGTTTCAACGATAGCCATCGAGATTATACCACTACTATAGTTTGCCTCCTGCTGGGTTGCACTGTCCCCCAGGCAGAGCGAGTATTTGTTGTCGGGGCATCTGTTCAATGAACTGAAGCCGCTCACTCTTGAGGTTTTTCTCAGTACATTTGAGTGTCCACGCATGCGCGCATGAATAACGTCTCGCTGCCGTCTGCGCATGCGTTAGGGAGCAGTGACTTCCATAACGCCAACTATCAGGATTACATGGAATCCCCATTGCGCGGTTAACGAATTACCTTATCAACGAGGAAATATAAGTCGGAAGGGTGTGAGCACTCTTCACCTCCACTTCCGCTCGCGTTTGTCACGAGAGCACCGACGGACAGGTGAGACATAGTGTGCTCGCTATGAGCTGAGCGTGGTTGATTTTGCGGTGTACTACTTAGTGCAGAAGGACTAGGCAGAGGCTTTACTTTATGTTTTTTGCTAAGAGATTGGCACATCAGTCTCTGCAGTCTTACCTAAACATGGCCCGCTAATGTATATCTTAGGTGGGGCGAAGGTACCGTGTTGGGGGATATGTTGAGATGTTATTGCCTCTGCTTTTCCTCTCTCATATAGTCTAGTTGAGGTCGTGGCATATGATATAGTAAGATAGACTGGTATTTTGTCTGTAGGTTCATGCTAATTACTTTTGCAAAGCAATTCTTTTGAGAAGAACACGGAGACCAATCCACCGGTCGGTGCTAACGGCCCGCTGGTGTCTCTCCTTACCCTTGGGGTCTCTTTTGCGTGTTTGGTATTGGGTGTCACTTTTTACGTACTAGCACACACTAGTGAGGTTATTTGTATAGAACCATTGGGTTAGATACCGTAAAGCTGTGTGCTTACTGTGTCTTGTATTTCTATACTTTAGAGCGGGGCCTCATTCCCCCGAGCGGTTGCCGGGTGAGGTGAGGTCGTCACCCACACAAAGCTGGGTGAGTATCACCGAGAGGAAATGCCTCTGAGTGATTGAAGCTAATATGCTTGTTGGATTGCAGAATATAAATTAAATTATTTCTGCTAGTGTGTCTGCATGGTTTCTGCGTGTGCGTTGAGGGTGGTCGTGTGGGCTTAGGGTGCTGTCTGCCATACTATTATGTGTTTTTTCTTCACTTGACAGGAAGATGACATCTTTTTCCATCCAGTGGACATTTAAGTATACCACTTTCTGGTGTTATGTAATTCTGTAATTATGTATCAACAATCAAAAATTTGTTGGTTGGTTATACACACCACATGTAAATTGCAGTAGCTATTATTTTGTTTAAGGTCCTGAAGAAAGCTGAGTCAATGGCTCTGAGAGCTGAAACATGTCGACCACATTTTATTAGCGCCTATGGGTAGCATAACTACTCGGCGTGTTTTTAATATTGACACTTGGCCCTTTATGTTAAGTTTTTCTTGGTGTCCTGGTAGTTAATTTTATACAAACCATTTTCTGTTGAGCACTGCACTCTGTCTATTCATAATACTTTTTGGTGTCACAAGAGGTCGACTCCTTTGACAACCTTTGTCCCTTATTGACACTATTGGTCGGATTTGGGTCAGGCTGATCAACAGTTCCCATATGACGCAAACTCCGCCACATGGGTGGTCTGATGGGAATTTTGCTAGTCCCTCTATGTGACCCTTAGTAACCTGTTTTGACAGACCCTGTGTCTCATACGTGCACCAACATTGCCGCCCAGTCACTATTGTAGATACACATCATGTGTAGACCTTACCTGCTCTTTTTGTGTTTTGTAACAATATGTATTCCCCAATCATTCTTAAGACCTCACACTTCCAATCCCAAAATTGTGACTTTGCTAAGGCGATGGTTTCTTTAATCACTTTGTTGAATCTTCCCACCATTCCATTGGCCTCGGGATGATAGAGAGCGCATGTTTTATGCCTATTCCCTTTTGATGAAAGAAAACTTTTCATCTCTTCAGAGACTAACTGGACTCCGTTATCCATCAAAATAGACTCTGGAATCCCTTCTCTTGGAAATAGATCTTTCAGACATTGAATTATGTGACTTGAATCAATATTAGACAAAAAATAGACCTCAGGCCATCGTGAAAACATGTCAATTATAACTAACACAAAAACTTGAGAGCTACTACTATGTACCGGGCCCAATATATCTAGAGAGATGTCTTGCCATGGATTTGAAGAACGTCTCCTCAACACCATGGGTTGAACCCGCACACACTTAGGTCCCCATTAGGATGGTGGGCGGGCGGACTTTGGCCGCCAGCCATCCTCACGGTACTAGGGACCGCCCGCCATAAGGGCGGGTGTCATGTGCATGGGATTAGGATGCGCCCGCCACATTAGTGGGCGCATCCTGTATCTTTACCATTGCGGTGGGCGGTGCTGAGAGCATCGCCCACCGCAATGGTAAAGATACATGTCGTGCATTTCAAGCACAACATGACAGGCACCGTGCGGTGCCCGCCACGTTGTTCTTTGAAATGCTGAGGGGTACCATAGGTACCCCCCATGTGCACCCCCCCGGAGTCCCTGGGGGCCTGCAACGGGCCCCCACAGGGAGTCTCCTCATGCCTTTCCGTGGTGGCCACGGAAAGGCATTGACAAATGCTCATACTAATATGGCTGGCGGTGTCTGATAGACACCGCCACCATATTAAACCTTTTCCACCCCGGTCGCAAGCAGAAAAGAGGTAGACGGTCTTTCCATCCGCCGCGGACCCCCCAGCCACCTTAATATGGCGGGGGGTCATTGCTGCTAGGATGGTGGGGGGATCACCACAGCCAGGCTCGCGGTGGCTACCGCCAGCCTGGCTGGGGCGTTCCGCCTGCCATCCTAATGGGCCCCTTAGTCTTGTCACTCAAAGTGCACATCATACAATCACGTACCACCCAATCAATATCTATGTCCATTCCTGGCCACCAGTATGACCCACGTAATCTCTCCTTACATTTTGTTATCCCAGCATGTGATGAGTGAACCAAAATCAAAGAGTTCCTTTCTAAGATTCTCAGAGGGAATCAATTTCGTACCCCAAAATAACAATCCATTGTCAATAGATAACTCATTACGTAATGGCCAAAACTTCTTAGTACAGTTAGAACCTTCCTTATCACTGATCTACCCTTTCTTCATAAGACTCATTACCTCTTTGAAGGTATTTTGAGGCATCCCATCACTCCACCTTTTCTCTGAAATGATTTCATGATCTACTGCACAGACCCATTCATTAGGATCTTCTACGTCTTCATCCTCAGTAATATGTCTAGGTGTCAAACGTGATAAGACATCAGCAACATTATTCTCTGCACCTGGAATATATTTGATCTCAAAATTATATTCTTGCACGCCTGTTATCCAATTAGTTATCCTACATGAAATGGCATCAAGACCCTTTTTTGTGAGGATTTCAATCAAGGGATTGTGGTCTGTTCTTACTTCAAAATTAGTGCCCCACAGAAATGTTTTCAATTTCTTTATCGCCCAGAATTTCGCCAAGGACTCTCTCTCCACCATCGAGTATCTTGTTTCTGGATCTTTAGGAGTACGAGACAAAAACATAATTGTTTCCATCCTTTCTGACCAACGCTGTTGCTAGACTGCCCCTAATCCCTTTTCAGTAGCGTCCGTAATCAAAATAGGTTTAACTCTGGGATTAAAACTCCTAAGAGAAGGAGCACCTTTCAACTTCTTTTTAATAACAGTGAATTCTCTTTCACAAATATCAGACCACTCAAAGTCAACTCCTTTCTTTAGAAGATATCTCATGTTGATTTCACAGTCTGCAAAGTTTTTAACAAATTTAGAATAATATTCAACGACTCCTAAGAATTTCATGAGCTCATTTTTGTTAAAAGGCGAACTCATGACTTGAATTGTATTTACTAAATATGATTTAGGTCTATTCCTTCACTAGTGATGTTATGACCTAAATAATCAATAGAATGTATGTTAAATTTTAATTTTTCATCTGATATGGTCAGATTAATCTTCACTCAATCTTTTCATAACTTCATGCAATCGAGCATCATGTTGTTGATCATCATCACCCACAATCAGTATATCATCCTGATACAAGTGAACACCACCCAATCCAGGAAGAACACCTTCCATAACCCTTAGAAATAGTGATGATGCTGACACTAAACCAAAGGGCATGCGTATAAATCTATATGTCCCAAAAGATGTTATAAACGATGTGAGAACACGGCTTGTTTCATCTAATTCTATTTGGTGGTATGCCGAAGTCAAATCCACTGTACTAAAGACTTTGGCTCAACCTAACTGAACCAACAGTTCATTATTATTGGCAAAGGGTAATTATCAACAACCACACACCTGTTTAATTGCCTCAAATCAATACATAATCTTAAATCTCCATTCGATTTTTGTGCTGCCACCACAGGAGAATCTGTCCCTTCAACCTTTTCAACAATTCCCCAATTTTTTAATTTCTCTATTTCATTCTCTATGTCATCTCTCACGGATATGGGAACACTCCTTACTTTGCAGCATACAGGGATGGCATTTTCTTTTAGTATTATCTTATGTTTGTAACCCTTGAGACAACCCAGTTCATTTTTAAACACATTGAGATATGACCTTTTAAGACTTGAGATAAAATCATTAAAGCTAGTCTCATGCACCAATTTCACTCTGCATCTTATTTTTATTGGAGGATCAGCATTGGGATCAAGGAATACTCCCAAGTCACCTTGATGTATCCAGCTTATGATGCTGTCTCCTTTCTTAGAGACATAGGGGCATATTATCAAGGGGGTTTATCTCCGCTTTTTTGGCTTTAAAAGCCAAGAAAGCGGAGATAAAATTATCTCCCTATTACCAAGCTGTCGCTAACACCAGTTAGTGACAGCTAAAAGGAGATAGCGACCATCTTGGGCCCCGCTTTGCATGTCAGTGATATTTATCACTAATGACATGCAAAGTGGGCGTGCCAAGATGTTAGAGACTGGAAACAGTCCCTAACATCGCTATCTCCTATTACCAACTTTTGGAGATATTCGCGCTAAGCGCGAATATCTCCAAAAGCTAACACCTGCCCTGAGCAGTTCTTAGCCATGTTATCCAATGGGAGGTGGATAACGTGCTAAGAGCATTTGCTCGATAATGCATGAATATCGCTGACTTTTCAGCGATATTCATGCATTGCGGCCGTTTTTTATCGCATTTGCGATAAACCTTGCTAATAGCAAGGTTTATCTGCGATAAAAATCGCCGATGTGCGGCGATAATGTTTGTCTCTAAACAAGTTAGAGACAAAAATTATCGCTAGTTGTTGGTAATATGCCCCATAGATCTTTCCCGAAACAAACCTCTCTTTGTACTCAATAAGATCCATGAAATACCCATGAAGATCAATGAGTTCCCCACCATAAGCCATTGGTCTAATGTCTGGTTTCAAGAGTTTAACTTTACCTTTTAATCTTTCCCGGTAACATTTGTTGGATATAATGGTGATCTTGGCACCTGAGTCGAACAAAAGCTTTGTGAAAGCACCCTCAACTAAAATTTCATCAAAAGGAGAATTTATCCTCTTATCACCACTAACCATTCGTACAATGATTTGACCACACTCATAGTCCTCAGAATGTTATTCATCATCATCATCATCTTCATGAACTTCAACTTCTTTAACTTTAGAGATTGGTTTGCTCTTATATAAAGAGGTCAAGTGACCTTTCTTCTTGCATTTAAGACATGTTTGATTCAGGACAGGACACTTCTTATTGTTAGCTAAATGGCCACTACTTCCGCATCTAAAACATTTATAATTTCCCCTTTTCTCATTAAAGGTAATAAGTACATTATCTCTAGCATTCTTTTCATTAAACAAAGCATTTGACTTACTTTTACTTTTAACTTCTTGAACATTACACTCTTTCACTGAGTATTTTTTCAATATTGCAACGCATTTTATGGAGTGTTCAATCCTTTTTGCTACACTTAAAACTTCATCCAAGGTTGGCTCATCACACAACCACAATTCTTCACTGACTTTTTCCATATTACAGCCGAACATATATCGATCTCTTATTCGCTCCTCCGTCAATTTCTTAATATATATTTGGTATTCATTAAGATAATTTGCCTCTTTAGATGTTAAGTCAGGTAAATGATCGAACACAAAATTCCATGTTAAATTGTCTTTTAGGAAAATTCATTAATTCATCTCACCAATCTTCTGAGTTAGGATCCTCATAGACTTGCCGACTATGGAGATATATATTGCTGGGGGATGCTGTGCATACGTTTTTTTTTAATGCTCACGCTGATATTATATTTCATTTCATAATATAGTCACTCACTCATCAACACATAAGTGGTGAACTGTGATATTTAATTAAATTGTGTCTTTATACATCATAGTTGCTAACTATTTTATTCTGAGTTACGTCTCGAGGGTAGTCATGCAGAATGTTACTGCTGCCCCATTTTTTTTGTCAAGTCCAGGTGAACCTCAGATACAGTGGAAAAAATGGAAGGTGGTCTTCAAAAGATACGCAAGATTGTGTGGATCTTCTCTTAGTGCAGAGAGGAAATCCTCCTTACTTCTACATTGTTTAGGATCAGAGGGTCAGGAAGTGTTCGATCATTTACCTGACTTAACATCTGAAGAGGCAAATAATCTTAATGAATACGAAATATGTATTAAGAAATTAGACAATCATTACTTGCCAAAAGTAAGCACTATATTGGAGCGGTATACATTTGCTAAAAGAATGCAAGGTGAGGAAGAAACTGTTGAAAGCTATGTAACCTACTTAAGAAAACTCGCATCATCTTGCAAGTTTGACAATTTAATGGAGGAGCGAATAAGAGATCAATTTATGTTCGGCTGTAATATGGAAAAAGTCCATGAAGAATTGTGGTTGCGTGATGAGCCCACTTTGGATGATGTTTTAAGTGTAGCAAAAAGGATTGAACACTCCATAAAATGCGTTGCAACATTGAAAAAAGACTCAGTGAAAGAGTGTAATGTACAAGAAGTTAAAAGTGAAAGTAAGTCAAAAGCTTTGTTTAAGGAAAAGAATGCTAGAGATAATGTACTTATTAACTCTAATGAGAAAAGGGGAAATTATAAATGTTTTAGATGCTGAGGTACTGGGCATTTAGCTAACAGTAAGAAGTGTCCTGTCCTGAATCAAACATGTCTTAAATGCAAGAAGAAAGGTCACTTGACCTCTTTATGTAAGAGCAAACCAATCTGTAAAGTTAAAGAAGTTGAAGTTCATGAAGATGATGATGATGAATCACATTCTGAGGACTATGAGTGTGGTAAAATCATTTTATGAATGGTTAGTGGTGATAAGAGGAAAAATTCTCCCTGTGATGAAATTTTAGTTGAGGGTGCTATCCCGAAGGTTTTGTTTGACTCTGGTGCAAAGATCACCATTATATCCACCAAATTTTACATGGAAAGATTAAAAGGTAAAGTTAAACTCTTGAAACCAGACATTAGACCATTAGCTTATGGTGGGGAACCAATTGATGTTCATGGGTATTTCATGGGTCTTATTGAGTTCAAAGAGAGGTTTGTTTCGGGAAAGATCTATCTCTCTAAGAAAGGAGACAGCATCATAAGCTGGATACATCAAGGTGACTTGGGAGTATTCCTTGATCCCATTGCTGATCCTCCAATACAATTAAGATGCAGAGTGAAATTGGTGCATGAGACTGGCTGTAATGATTTTATCTCATCTTAAAGGGGCATATCCCAATATGTTTAAAAATGAACTGGGTTGTCTCAAGGGTTACAAACATAAGATAATACTAAAAGAAAATGCCCTCCTTGTATGCTGCAAAGTAAGGAGTGTTCCCATATCCGTGAGAGATGACATGGAGAAGGAAATAGAGAAATTAAAAAATTGGGAAATTGTTGAAAAGGTTGAAGGGACAGATCGGTTGGCTCCGGTGGTGGCAGCACAAAACTCAAATGGAGATTTAAGATTATGTATTGATTTGAGGCAATTAAATAAGTGTGTGGTTGTTGATAAGTACCCTTTGCCAAATAATAATGAGCTGTTGGTTCAGTTAGGTGGAGCCAAAGTCTTTAGTACGGTGGATTTGACTTAGGCATACCACCAAATAGAATTAGATGAAACAAGCCATGATCTGACCTCGTTTATAACACCTTTTGGTACATATAGATTTATACGCATGCCCTTTGGTTTAGTGTCGGCATCATCAGTATTTCAAAGGGTTATGGAAGTTGTTCTTCCTTCATTGGGTGGTGTTCTCATGTATCAGGATGATATACTGATTGTGGGTGATGATGATCAACAACATGATGCTCGATTGCATGAAGTTATGAAAAGATTGAGTGAACTTTAATCTGACCATAAAAGCTGAAAATTGTAAATTTAAGACAAATTCTATTGATTATGTCAGGTCATAACATCACTAGTGAAGGAGTTAGACCTAAATCGAATTTGGTAAATACAATTCAAGATATGAGTTCGCCTTTTAACAAAAATGAGCTCATGAAATTCTTAGGAGTTGTTGAATATTTTTCTAAATTTGTTATAAACTTTGCAGACTGTGCCATCAACATGCAATATCTTCTAAAGAAAGGAGTTGACTCTGAGTGGTCTGATAATTGGTAAAGACAAATCATTGATATTAAAAATAAGTTGAATGGTGTTCCTTCTCTTAGGAGTTTTAATCCCAGAGTTAAACCTATTTTAATTACAGACGCTAGTAAAAAGGGATTAGGGGCAGTCTTGCAACAGCAAGGGTCAGAAGGGATGGAAACAATTATGTTTTTGTCTCGTACTCTTAAAGATCCAGAAACAAGATACTCGGTGGTGGAGAGAGTCCTTCGCGATATTCAGGGCGATAAAGAAATTGAAAACATTTCTGTGGTCCACCAATTTTGAGGTATGAACAGACCACAAGCCCTTGATTGAAATCTTCACAAAAAAGGGTCTTGATGCCATTTCATGTAGGATAACTAAGAGGATTATAGGCTTGCAAGAATATAATTTTGAGATCAAATATATTCCAGGTGCAGAGAATAATGTTGCTGATGTCTTATCACATTTGACAACTAGAAATATTACTGAGGATGAAGACGTAGAAGATCCTGATGAATGGGTCTATGCAGTAGATTATGAAATCATTTCACAGAAAAGGTGGAGTGATGGGATGTCTCATGATGTTACTTTGAAAGAGGTAATGAGTCTTATGAAGAAAGGGTGGATCAGTGATAAGGAAGGTTCTAACTGTACTAAGAAGTTTTGGCCATTAAGTAATGAGTTATCTGTTGAAAATGGATTGTTATTTTGGGGTACGAAATTGATTCCCCCTGAGAATCTTAGAAAGGAACTCATTGATTTGGTTCACTCATCACATGCTGGGCTAACAGAATGTACGGAGAGATTACGTGGGTCATACTGGTGGCCAGGAATGGACATAGAGATTGCACGGGTGGTATGTGATCGTATGATGTGCACTTTGAGTGACAAGACTAAGTGTGTGCGGGTTCAACCCATGGTGTTGAGGAGACGTTCTTCAAATCCATGGCAAGACATCTCTCTAGATGTATTGGGCCCAGTACACAGTAATAGCACTCAAGTTTATGTGTTAGTTATAATTAACATGTTTTCACAATGGACTGAGGTCTTATTTTTGTCTAATATTGATTCAAGTCACATAATTCAATGTCTGAAAGATCTATTTTCAAGAGAAGGGATTCCAGAGTCTATTTTGACGGATAACGGAGTCTAGTTAGTCTCTGAAGAGATGAAAAGTTTTCTTTCATCAAAAGGGATTAGGCATAAAACATGCACTCTCTATCAGCCCGAGGCCAAAGGAATGGTGAGAGATTCAACAAAGTGATTAAAGAAACCATCGCCTTAGCAAAGTCACAACTTTTGTATTGGAAGTGTGAGGTCTTAAGAACGATTGGGGAATACAGATTGTTACCTCATTCTACTACCGGTAAAACACCTTTTGTGTTTTTTAGAGGTAGACTCCCAAATGCTGATGTGGAACCTGCATGGGTTAACAGGTGTGAATTGGGCAAAGGTAAAGAAGGTAAATGTGATAATGAGAGTGTACAAAGGGGAGATGAGGAGAAAGCTAGGCAAAGGAAGAGTCATTTTGATTTGAAAAAATGTGTGAAAACAACAAAGGTGACAGTTGGTGATTTTGTCATGATAAAGCGTCCAGGCTTTATGGGAAAATCTGTTTCGAAATTCATGAAGCCTATCAGAGTTATTAAGGTGTTCAATAATGCCATTGAAACTGAAGGCCATAGAATTTGGAATCTAAATAGGGTTGTTGTTGTTAAAGGGAATCTTGATGCAAATTTACATGACAGTTCATCTAAAGATAGAGAAAGAGTTGGAGTTCGCTGTTCCACAAGGGTGCGTAAAGCACCATCATATTTACCTGATTATACATAGGTAATTGTTTTGGTATTGTTTTACATTTTATGATGTTTCTTTCCGTTTTTTGTGTAAAGGGGGAGGTATGTGATATGCTGTATCTATTTCATTCTGTATCTATGTCATGACATTGCTGGAACTGTAATGTATCATTGTTGGAATGCTTTATGTGTCTTTCATTATGTCACACTCTGAGCTCATGATGTTCTACTAGATCTTTGAAGATAAACTATTACAGTTGCTGTTGGTTTATGAAGCCTTTTGGATGGGAACCTCATATTGGAATAAACTGAAGTATAACCATCATTCCTGTGTCCAGATAAATTCTTCAAATACCATACACAGCCCTATTCAGGTCCCACGTGCAACTCCTACCTCCTATCTAGATGCAGAGCTCTCTATTCACCACTGGGCTGACTCACCCTGTCTCCTGGAATCCCCCAGCCCTGTCACTCAAACTCTAGACAAGGAAAACACAACCTAGCAGAGGCAGGCTTGGAAAGTTAAATAAGAAAATAACTACTTTCTAAAAGGGGTATTTTCAAACAGAGAATGTTAAAACCAACTTCACGAAAAGATGTATTTTATCATTCTGAGTTCAGGCGTACTAAACTCAAATTTCTACCATGTTCCCTGAGGCAGTTAGGATTATAAAATGTAATAATCTAACTGCCCCTTCTGGCCTATGGAGAACAGATAGCCTTGCAATAGTGAAAAACGGAAATGGCTGTAATTCACTATTAGGACATGCCACACACACCAGGGGATGTCCTACCTTATACTGATAATGCACCCTGCCCTTGGGCCTTCCATAGGGATGTCTGATATGAAGAAAATGGAAGGTTTAGGGACTGGCAAGTGGGTGCACTTGCCCAGTCAGCATGGCAGTACCAGACTGCACACAAGTTCTAAAATGGCAGGCCTTAGACATACATTTACAGGCTGCTTCTGTGGGTGGCACAACCAGTGCTGCAAGCCCACAAGCAGGATTTGGATTACCAGCCCTGGGCACTCCTGGTGCACGGTACTGGGGTCTGACAGGTAAACCAAACCAGCCAATCATGGAATCACTAATCCATACATCAATTTACAATAGGGAGCACTTGCACTGTGGGACTGGACAGCAGTGGCACGGTGCCCAAAGCATCTAACACCTGCAAAAACACACAAGGCAACAGCAAAAAATAGAAGGGAGACCCACGCCAAGGTGTCAGGTCTCTCCCAAAATGTTCTGCAGTATCACATGTGAACTTGGTACTGAAACCATGTACATAATATCATTGTGAACAAGGAGACCTGTCCTTTTTGAACACTACAGCAGTTCATGTTCCTGAAGGAATAGCTTGGGATAGGGTTTCATATGATGTATTTGGTCCCACTGAAGTTTTGAAAATACTGCATGTATTTAAAATTTATTTGGATGCTATCATCAACTTCAGTACATACTCTGACGATTAGGACTTTGAAACTGTAAATAGTGTGCTGTCTGATTTAGAACAATCTGCTGCATTCTCGAAAAGTGAAATGTATGATGATATACCTGATTTTGACACTATGTACTGTTACTTACATTATGCTAATAATTTTCCGCATAAGACAAGTACACCACGTATGGGCCGATTCACAATGGTAATCTGAGCCAAACGTTTAACTTTATGACTTTTGGTATTCACAGAAGTCACTTACGACTTTTGGCATTCACAAGAGTAATTTCAGACTCGTATCTTTACGTCTGGACTCGGGCTGGCATTTTCGCACTTGGGGCGGAATTTTGCGCCCAGGCCATACATTCAGCACTCTAGCTGGAATCTCCACATCCGGTCCAGTAGTTCCGCATCCGGCCCTGAAGCTCTGCATCTGGGCCAGATAATCATTGTCTCCAATGCTAAACAATCGGCAAGTGCTTACCATCCCCCCCTGCTTGAGTTAGAAGAAGTCAATTAACACCACCTGCAAGACCTGCACCACAAACTGAAAAAAGCAGCACACAAACAAGGAACTGGTTTGTCCACAGAGAGTTCTTGCTTGCCTGCTCTACACTTCACTTCAGGAAAATGTACCACCAGAGGAGGAAGAAAAAATACGCAGATAAGGAGGCCACCATGACCTTTGAGTTCATTGTGAGGCACCACAAAAGGCTCCATGGTATCCCCCTTGCTGCACCAGTGGCATCAGAAGGCAGCTCTATGGCAGCATTAAGTAACAGCAGTCACAGCATTAGGATAGGATGTGCACACTGTCTATGACTTCAAGAAGAAGTGGCAGTACGAAGGCGAAGTACGCCAGGATTGAGATGGCCAGAATTTGTCAGGTGTCAGTAGCGCCAAGAATAATATACCACTATCCTTATGAACGGCCAGCAGGAACGATGCCGTGTAGAGTAGTTCGCAATGCCCCCTAAACACTACTCTCACCACAATGTTATCACCACACTATGGGTGGAGAAGTATTCCAGGAAAAGGGGAGTGGGACAAAATAACAAAGGGATCCTGTTCCGTCACAGGAATAGATTACTGTCTTCTACACACCCTCTGGGAACCCTGTATATAGAAGAAAACAAGAACAGAATGAGAAGTACCTCAATCACACATCCCACAAGTATACAGAAGAACACTTCTCCTAACACACTTACAGGAATAGTTCCAGGATATATGTCCAGAAGACAAGTAGGTTTGCACATGGAAAAGTACACAGACCATCCGGTTCTACCTGCAGCGCGAGTCAAGAACTCTCCCCTTGATACACTGTTATAAGAAGTTAACCGGCCCCTAGAGAGGAGAGTGCCTTGATGTGCAGTCTCCAACTCCCTAAGGGTACCTGAATACCTGTAAGGTTGGACGGTTCCCGGATGAGGATTGCAGGGATGATCAGAGCGTGCTGTGAGAGGAGAGCGCCTTTATGTGCAGTCTCTGACTCTCACGAGGGACGCTTCACGCTGGAACGACCTCCAACAAAAAGAAAGCTCCTGGGTTTCCAGCGCAAATAACAATCTCAAAACGTACCAAAAGAACGAAAATTAAATACTTCGGTTCGGGTCCTGGAACCGAGACAGCAGCTCCCTCTGCCCAGAGGTGCTTCGGAAATACGGGAGGAAGTGGCAGTCAAACTCCCAAGCTGCGAAGGCAAGTCAGCGTCTCCTGTTCGGCTCCTGTGAACAGAGACGCGGCTCTCTAATCAATCCCGCGGAGATACCGCGAAGTAAAGGAAAAGTGAGTAAGCGCTTGAGAGTCACGGTCGCGCTTCAAGCAGCGCGTTCCCAATCCCGGCAGCTACTGGAATTGGCAAGAACACCGGGTAATCGTAGATTCGGCTAATACAGGTCCTAGGCTCCGTAGGCAGTCTGTCAAGCACCATTACTTCGGTAGGCGGGGCTTAAATAGGAGTTTCCTCTTTCCTGCCGTACTGTGATCTGCCCCTAAGCCTTATGGGATATGTAGTCCTTCATTCAAACGTGACAGGCGAAAACCGGAAAAGGTGAGGGATGGTGACCCTATGTGTACCCATAATCGCGACAGAATTCTCCTGTGTGTATAAACCGGACTCCCCCTCGGTCTCACCACACTTGGGGAGGATGTCCTCAATACAATCCACCCGCACATACGCCTTGGGCTGCCTTTGAGTGATATCCGCAATGTGGTACTAGATAAATGTGATGACAAAAGCAAGTATATAAAATGACTGTCTGTGTAGCACACCAATTGTGATTAAGGAAGTTGTCCAAAGTAGGTATAAAAAGTATAGTAAGTCTGAGCCTCATGTGTCTCCTTCTGTATGTTGCACCACAAGCCCCAGAATCCTTTAAGTTATAAATGTCAAATCCCATTCCGACTATCAATCAATCAAGCATTTGTAGAATGCACTACTCACCCGTGAGGGTCTCAAGGCCGTAAAGGGGAGGGGGGCAGCTACTGTTCAAACAGCCAAGTTTTGAGGAGTCTCCTGAAGGTCAGCAGGTCCTGGGTCCGGCGCAGGTGGGCGTAGAGGTTGTTCCATGTCTTTGCGGCGAGGTGGGAGAATGATGTGCCGCTGATGGTCACTCAGTGGGTGCGTGGGAAGGTTGCGAGGGCGAGGTCGGCGGAGCGAAGCTGGTGGCTTGGGGCGTAGAAGAACAGTCGTTCATTGAGTTGAGTTGGTCCGGCATTGTGGTGTGCTTTGTGGGTGCGGGTGAAGAGTTTGAAGGTGATCCTTTTGTAGAACAGGAGCCAATGCAGGTCTCTTAGGTGGGTGGTGATGTGGCTGTGATGTGGCTGTGGTGAGGGAGTCCGAGGATGAGGCATGCAGAGGTGTTTTGTATGTGCTGAAGTCTCTTCTGGAGTGTGGCTGTGGTTGCTGCATAAAGGGCATTGCCATAGTCCTTCCTGCTGCAGACGAGTGCTTGGGTGACCTGGTTTCGGTGGAAATCCATTTGTAGATCTTGCGGAGCATGCGGAGGGTGTTGAAGCAGGAGGAGGAAACAGTGTTGTCTCGCCGGGTCATAGAGAACATTGAGTCCAGGATGAACCCCAGATTGTGTGCGTGGTTAGTGGGTGTCGGGGCAGCTCTCAGCGTCCTCCAGGAGTCGTCCCATGTGGCGGGGGCGGAGCCGAGTATGAGAACATCCGTCTTGTCTGAGTTCAATTTCAGTCGGCTGGTCTTCATCCAGTCTGCGACCACCTTCATTCCTTCATGGAGGTTGGATTTGGTGGTGGCAGGGTCTTTGGTGAGGGAGAGCCTCAGCTGGGTGTCGTCAGCATATGAGACGATGTTGCGGTGGTGTGCTCGGACAATTTTAGCGATCGGTGCCATATAGATGTTGAAAAGGGTTGGGCTGAGGGATGATCCTTGGGGTACGACGCAGGGGATCGTCGTAGCTTCGGATCAGAACGGGGGAGGCCAACTCTCTGGGTTCTGTCGATGAGGAAGGAAGTGATCCAGTCCAGGGTTTTGCCTCGGATCCCTGCGTTATGGAGGCATGTGCACTGGGTGTGCTGGCAGACGGTGTGGAAGGCGGCCGAGAGGTCCAGGAGGATGAGGGCCTCGGTTTTGCCCTTGTCTAGTATGGTTCTGATGTCGTCAGTGGCGGCGATGAGGGCAGTTTCAGTTCAGTGGTTGCTGCAGAAGCTGGATTGGGAGGAGTCCAGGACTTTGTACTCCTCCAGGATGTGGACCAGTTGTCTATTGGCGGTCTTCTCCATGACTTTTGCCAGGAACAGGAGCGGGGAGATGGGTCAGAAGTTATTGAGGTCCTTTGGGTCCACCTTGGGTTTCTACAGAAGGGCGTTGATCTCAACGTGTTTCCAGCTCTCTGGGAAGGTGGCAGTCTTGAAGGATCTGTTGATGATCTTTCGGAGTTGGGGTGCAATGATGGATCTTGCCTGGAGGCGCTAGGGGGCGCACAGCGGAATGGCTGCCTGAACTGCAGCTCTGCCGGGCGATCGCCAACAATGTGATCTATCGCCGCTGCAGCCCCGCTAACCCACCTTTCAAGCATATCCACGGGTGGGGGAAGGCGAGGCGCATCAGCGGGTGTGGAAGTATTCGACCTCCCACCGTGTTTACAGCTTTTATCCGTGCTAATCGGGGAGAGCCGCGGAGCGCCTGACAAAATGGCGGACAGCGACTCGCCGACCTCCTGAAGTACGCAGTGAAACTGGCAAGGGATCAGCGTGCTGAAACTGGAGAAACGACCCGGGGGTAAGAGACAGCTTACCAGACCCCCGTTTGTGTTGCGCGATGCTTTCAATCCCGGGCTCCGGCACCCGTTCCTAATATTGCTCCGGGCTGCGCGCCTGACAACATGGCGGCACCCGGTGCGAATGCAATGCTGCAGACACCCTTGCGCTGCTGAAGGCGGACTCGACTAGGCTGAGCTAACCGTTCGCCTTTGGATAGGGAGCGGGGGATCACCACCATATGGGCCGATTTCAAGTGCATGTACCCCTCCGGATAGTCCCCAGCAGCTTACCACTGCCACCTAACATGCCAGACCGGCAGGAAGGATAAAAGGGTTTCGTCCACGTGTAGTCAACTTTGGACATAACGCATATCACAAGAGAAGCTGTGATCCGACTCCCTACGGTCTTGATTGGGGTCCTAGCCTACGGTGCGGTCACTCGTTCTCGCCCCAGACCGCGCAGACGAGGACGTTGCCGGCTGCACCCCCCCCTCGACTACACGCTAAGGACACACAGCAGCCACTTGGCCAGTCATAGTGCCGACACCACGTGCAACTAGCCGTTGCCCTTACAAGTACATCACGGCGACGGCGGCCAGAGTCACGAGGGCATCTGGGCCCGCTTTCAGAACAGCAGTTTCTCCGGCTGTCGCGACGGGGAAGCCTGATAAGCAACAACCTAAGCTATCATTTGACAACCGAAAAGCAAATAAACCTGCGGAGGAAATGGCAGATTCCGGTGGATCTCCTGAACTACCGCCAAGCAGCAACATGGAGAAGATACTACTCGCCATCCAATCGAATCTGCAAGACATAAACGGTAAACTGGACAACCTGACGTGCAGAATGGATGGCATGGCCGCACGGCAGGAGAAACATGGAGAACGTTTAGACGAGGCCGAAATGCGAATATCAGCCGTTGAAGATGAGGCGCGAACCTCCACCACCAAATGCGCGGGAATGGAACGCATCCTCGAAGTGATTAAAGCGAAGGAGGAGGATTTGAAAGCGCGCTCGAGGCGCAATAACGTGCGAATTACGGGCCTGCCGGAGTCGACCAACACTGGGCGAATGGAACTCTACGTCGAGAACCTTTGCAAAGACCTCTTTGGCACGGAGGCCTTGTCGCCAGTCTTCATAGTGGAGCGGGCCCATAGGTCGTTAGCACCCCGACCACCTCCCGGGGCAGAGCCTAGACCAATCGTGGCGAGGATATTGAATTATCTGGAAAGGGACACGATCCTCAGGCTGGCGAGGGAAAAGGGCAAAATCACTCATCAAGGCAACTCCCTGGAATTCTATCCAGATCACACGATTGCAGTTCAGCAGGCACGTAAAGAATATACCTCCGTAAAGGCTAAACTACGAGACCTGAACATCAGCTATTCAATGCTGTACCCTGCCAGACTTCGAGTGATGTGGAAAGAGAAGGCGATTGTGCTGGCAACACCCAAAGCAGCCCAAGATTTTGTCAAGAAAGTACAGCGAGAGACAAGGTCAAATCTGCAAAATGACCAACAGAGAGACTCAGACTGACATTGCTGGCAGGCACCATCATAGACCGGCGGTGAGTTGATTAGTGGATGTGTGTTAAGACTATTCTAAATGTAGCCACACTCAGCCATGCTGGGTGAATCGGCCTGATGCAGGACTCCTAATGAAACGGCTGTGGCAGTTCTAATTGACTCTCCATGCAATGGTGGGACTAGTGCCTAAAAGGGGCGAGAGGTCTGGAGTATTCTCCGGACAATGACGCTCACCACAACCCACAGCTGACCCCTCTTTCCCACACATTCCCCGTTTCATATTCATTGACATTTCCCTGCCAGGCAAGGCAACCTCCCGGTAATCTGGGTGACTCTCCATGTCTTCCCCCGTACTCTGGCACTGAAAGCAACCTATAGGGGGCTGAGGGGTAGAGTGAGCACATTCGCGTGCGGCACTCTAAATGGCACCACAACAGAGCGTAGACTTCACCTATACGCACACGCTCCTATGCACCCCGTTGCAGTAAGCACTTGAGACGCAGCATTAGTTGTGTGGCACGGGGTTGAAGACTGGGCACCTCGGAACTTATTACTCTCACACACGAACAATAATGACTGGGTCTAGCTGAAATGCAACTACAACTGTACTGACAAATGGGTAATGCTACAGAGACTATTGGAGGGTGAGGGGACAGTAGGTCCATAGACACATGTATTGTGTATATGTACAGCTTTTCTAGTATCGCCTATACCCGAACATCGGGTGTAGAGTTGTGCTCCCGGCGGTCCTCCACAAGGGTAATACCCACCACAAGTTCATAGAATGGGTACTGAGTTGATTGTTATGTGTTTGTGGGATTTGTATTTGAAGGGACTAAGGCTTCGGCAGGTTGGGGTTGCTGGAGTGGGTGGGCTGGGGGGTGGGGGGGTTCTGAATGTTTACAAAGACCAGAAACATTGAATTTGGACACTTTCCTAAGTTCTCCTTTGCGATTGGCTGCCATTACTAGGTGTGCTACTGCTGATGCGATGGGACAGACACCACATGTGCAGATGGGTTGTATGGGGATAGGACACCACATGTTCTCAGATGATGCCAGGTTCTAGGCACGAGGGCAGACTGAGTTTAAACGTCCTCACTTGGAACATACGGGGGTTTTCACTGCCACAGAAAATCAGGCAGGTTTTTGCGAGCCTCATCAGGTGGAAAGTAGATATAGCATTCTTACAGGAATCTCACCTAGCTCCCAACACACACGCACATTTTGGTGCAAGATGGGCAGAGTCGACGTACAGGGCTTCCTATTCCTCTTATTCTCGAGGGGTACTTATTTTGATTAAGAAAGGGGTTAATTTTAAGACACAGCAGGTGACGCATGATCCCAGTGGTAGATACGTGTTGGTGACGGGCACGTTAAGAGGCCAACACGTGACACTCCTTAACGTCTATGGTCCGAACACTGATGCTCCGGAATTCTTTCGGGAAGTCTGGGGCCATTTGCAACCACAGGCCAACACACACATACTGTGCGGAGGGGACTGGAATGTGACATTGCAGGATGGGCTGGACCGCTCCTCTCATTCGTTAGAACAACATAAGCAGTCGAGATTAATGGTGGGTCACATGATGAAAGACCTGGCGTTATCGGATCTTTGGAAGCTGCGCCACACTGACACGCCAGGTGCCACCCATATAACAGCGTCGCACAATAGCTGGTCCAGACTAGGTTACTGGCTAGGCACAAGGGACGTAGCCCTGTGGGTTAGACAGATACAAGTACTTCCACGCACATTGTCGGACCACAACCCCGTCATGTTGCAGATTGAAATACCACATTACACACCCCCTCCGTTCCAGTGGCGTTTCAATTCCCAGGCTCTATCCGACCCAGTTTATGTCGACACCTTAAAGAAAGCAATGAAGGAATATTTCGATATAAATTCACAGACAATGGAAGACCCATGTATTTTATGGGAGGCCTTCAAGGCCACGATGAGAGGTGTCTGCATCAGCACCACAATAGGGGTTCTTAAAGACATAAGGCACCAGATACACCACCGTGAGACGCAAATAAGGGACATAGAACTAATGTATGACACAACGCAAAATATTTCGCTGTTGCCAAAATTGCGCGAATTGCACACTGAACATGCTGAATTTATGGCGGCGGAAATTAAATACTTAGATCGCAAACACATAGCCAGAACCTTCGGAGAGAGGGGAAGGCCAGGGGGAACATTAGCGAGGAAAATATGTGAAGGAAGAGGGCAGTCGGCAATACTCAGAGTCAAATCTAGGGAGGGCATACTGCAGACACACTCCACAGATATACTGAAGACTTTTGTGGAGTCCTTTAGCTCGCTATATCAATCGCAACCCTCAGCGACGGCGGAAGAGATATATGATTACTTGCAAGATGTGGCGATTGGCTGGCTATCGGATGCACAAAGGGAAAACTTAGCTATGCCCATTACGGTGGAAGAAGTGACTGATGTGATCAAATCGCTGCCCAATGGCAAAGCGCCAGGCCCTGACGGGTACACGTCTGAGTTTTATAAACAGTTCGCGGACATTATCGCACCCTATTTAGTGGACATGTTTGGCACCTCCTTTGAGAAATCGATACTTCCCCTACTCTACGAGAAGCGCTAGTCATTGCTCTCCTTAAACCGTCCAAAGATCCGGAGGAATGTGACTCCTACAGGCCCCTGTCCCTCATTAACGTGGACTCGAAAATCCTCGCAAAACTCCTGGCGGTACGTTTGTCCCCTCTGATGACTCGTCTGGTCCTTCCGGATCAGTCGGGATTTATCCCCACAAGGTCCACCTCACATAACACCAGATCCTTGTTTGCGCTTTCTGACTATCTCAAGCCCTCGGTTAAAGCGGTGGCAGTCATGCTTGACGCCGCTAAAGCATTCGACTCCATTGAATGGAGTTATATGATAGCCATCTTACACCGGATGGGTTTTCCTAAGCGATTTGTCCAATGGATCTCCTTGCTATATACACAGCCATGCGCTAGAGTCCGGATCAATGGCTATATCTCTGCCCGTTTAGCATTGGGCGTGGAACGCGGCAGGGCTGCCCCCTCTCGCCCTTTCTATTTGCGTTGGCGTTAGAGCCCCTCGCTTGCATGGTGAGACAACAGTATAAATCTTCAGCACTGCAGTTCGTTGCCAGGCCGCTCCACATATCCCTCTACGCAGACGATATGCTGCTGTATGTCCGTGACCCTAGCACCCATCTAAATCCTCTGCTTAGAGAATACATCAGATTCGGGGGACACTCAGGGTTAGCGATTAATTGGTCAAAATCTTCCATAATACCCCTAACGGACACTACCACTCCCTTTGAGATCGATTACCCACTGGAGTGGCAGCAGGATCCGATTCGTTATCTAGGGGTCATGTTTCATAGGGATCCAGAGGAAGTCATGCGCGCGAACTATGGTGTAGTGATATCTAAACTTGAAGATAGAGTCCGACGATGGGTACACTTACCTCTATCTCTAGCTGATAGAATCGCGATAGTCAAAATGAACATTTTGCCTAAATTACTGTATCTTTTTAATAACATACCCATCACACCCTCGGGGGAGGTTTTCCGTCGCATTAAATCCTTAGTACTGGCCCTGATATGGGCCGGTAAACAAGCCCGCATTGACTTTCAGACATTAACACTTCCGTATGCGCAGGGCGGTTTCGGAGTACCTGATTTTCTCCTCTATTATCTTTGTGCCCAGGCGCAATATATAGTTTGAGACAGAATTTACCATTTGGACAATTCCTGAGAATCCGAAGGAATTGTTCAGAGAAAGAGGATTATTTCGATCATGCCAATTCTCTCATGGAGAGGCTTCTCCAAAGAGGGTATCCGAGAAAACTTTTAAAGCTATCCCTCAAGCGAGCATGGTGGACGCCTCGCGAAACACTAATGCATAAAAAAGTTAAGGCTGAGCAAAATCGATTGGTGTGTGTATCAACCTTCTGCCCTGCCGCAAATCAACTTAAGAGGCTGATAAATCTCAATTGGCATCTAGTGAAAGACCTGCATGAAGACTTTAGGAATCCACCGTTATTTGCCTTTAAGAAGGAAAAGAGCGTGGCTAACCATATTGTGAGGTCAGCATTACCCAGCAAACAACTACCAACTCTAAGAAGCCTATTCGGCTTTCCCCAAACTAAAGGACATCACAAATGTGGCACTTGCATTTGTTGTCATGACACCATGGAAGAAACAGTGTTCTCCTTTAACAACATTCATTGGAAGCATGAAGCTTTCACAAACTGCAAAACAAGGAATGTGGTTTATGCGATTCTATGCCCCTGCCCAAAGTTATACATTGGGAAAACAACCCAAGAGGTCAGACAACGCATCACGTAGCATAAATCCAGACTTCGCAGAGAAGTTGAAAATGCGCCCTTGGTACACCATTGGATGATGAAAAAACATGACAAAAATAGCTTCAAGTGGACTGTCCTGTCCAAAATCGAAAAAGACCCAAGAGGAGGGGATTTGGAAATAAGATTGAATCAAAGAGAGGCCCTACTGATCATGAAATATGACACCGCGGTCAATGGATTGAACGAAATCTCTGAAATTTACAAAACTTATCCTTGACACTGCCCACAGGACTTCATCTCCCAGAACACCTTACATGAGACTACAACTCCCTACACCCCTTGGGGCGCGACCATTCTTTTGAGTTACACTGCAGGGAGGCCTCAGTAACCTGCTAGTGACTGCAGGGTGAGGAGCGAGGACTTCTGAATTACCGTTTGGAGTGTTGGAATACTTTTTTACGGTAAGCTGACCAAGGCACGATTAAGTGCGGTTGTTTAGCCGCTAACCTGGCGCTTTGCCCTCGCATTTCGAATTCTCACGCATAGCTTCCACTTTCCCTTTTTCAGGGACGCCGGATCCACACGCAACGCGGACCGAGCGCAACCCATTTGGCAAACATCTGTTCAGCAGACACGCGCTGCTCTTTAGGTGAGTGCGCGGACCCATCTTTGGACCTCACTAGCCTAGACACAGTGAAACATATGAGACTCTGTATGATTGAGTTTACTTGTTCTCTTTCACAGCACTTCTTCGCTCTCCCCTTTGCTGGGAATACATCGGTCTCCCTATACCACTTGAGGAGCTTTGACCCACTTTTTGAGGTAGGCTGAGTATAGCGGTGCATAGGTCGAGACGTTGATCTCTCAGGTTTCGGTGTAGTGATTATTGCTCTCCTCTTCTTTTTTAGTAACACTGTGGTCCTGAAGAGAACCCTAGGAACGATAGGGTTCGAAACGCGTCGACCTGACCCGGTCCCGTGTCATTATTATTTACAAGGATATGTCATTGGATTGAAAGATCATTTTTTGGAAAGAACTGAAAAAATTGTGACTAACGTTTTGAAATTAGCAAATGCTATTTTTCTTGCATTTTCACAACTGTGTTATGACAATGGGACCAGTGTGAATGTGTTTTTGTATGATTGGATGGCCAAGAATGTGTTGAATGTGAGTTTGAGTGATTGATGTACATACCGAAGTTTATTTATTATTTTTTCTTGTTTGTATGTAAATGTATAGTATTTCTCTTCACAATTTTTTGTATTCTCATGCCTTAAAAAACAAAGAAAGACTAAAAAACAAAATAGTCTGCAAAGGATTAAAACAAATGTTGCAATTTCTAAAGCAAGTGTTCATGCTTATTTTTCATGCACATTGTACTAATTATTGTTTAGAAAATAACTGCTCAGCATAGGCAGGTGTGTTGTTTTTCCAGGCGCAATATGCAGCATATTGGTATCATGAGGTCCCGTACCTCACCCACGCGGCCATAGAGGAGGGAGACGCACACCCTGTCCCCCTGTCAGCAATATTAACGCACACCAGACCACCACTGAATGCAAAAGACATAAACACCATAGATACCACGATCAAGGCATGGCGTAAACTTGGACAGTTAGCTCACAAAACCCCGTTGTACGTGCCAGCGATGCCATTACAACATCCTCAGGCATTATCCGTCACTAGTGAACAGGTAGGAATGTCATTGCTGAGTAGAGCTGGAATCGACAAGCTGGGTGATGTGTTTAAAGAGGGTACGTACGTAGGCCTTGACCAATTGACATATATACAGAACCAGACACCCATGTTACGCTTCACATACTATAGACTAACCAGAGCATTGAGGGAACACTACCCGACATTCCCTACAGAACCAGAGTGCTTGGCGCCACTACAGCTACTGATCACTACACAGGACTTATCACATCGAGTATCCAGATTGTATGCAGCAGCACAATCGGAGATAGCACGGCCCACACTTAAGGCTAAAGAGAGGTGGGATGCGGTATTGGAAACTTCATTAACGGATGATGAATGGCGTAGCACATGCGCACTAACACAGATACTCACACGCCTAATGGCAATTTGAGAATTATACACTTCAAATTTATTCACCAGGCGTACTACACCCCAGCAAAACTTCTTAAATTTGGCTTACAGGAGGAAGACAGGTGCAAGAGATGCAATAGGGAAGGTGCAAACTTTGTGCATCTGGCCTGGTCTTGCACAAAGATAGCGGAATATTGGGTAGATGTAACGTCCACACTTGCTGTCATGCTGGAGGAAGAGATACAATGCACGCTTAAGATCTGTCTCCTGGGTATCGTGCCCCAATTTCGAGCGCTGAAACGCAAGTTCTGTGCTATTCCGTTATTGTTAGCAAAAAGACAGGTGGCGCAATGTTGGCACAGCCGTAAGGTACCGAAAACATCAACGTGGCTTCATGACGTGTCCATCTGTAGGGATAAACTGCAAATGTACGAGGAGAACCAACCAGCGAAATCTAGGCCAAAGGACTCTGTAAGCGGTTGTATGTGGCGCACGAGCCGCGATCAGATGGTGGCTGATCCATGGGAGAGAACCAGAACCACTGCTGCACTCACTGAGTCGGATGTGTGTGATGTCAATGTAAGGTCTTAAGTTGAGTTATGTTACTGTTCTTATCTATAAAATGACAAAATGTAAGACTCATGTCAAACTGCTAGCTAAGAGTCCTACGAAGGGAGCGGAGGGCGGTTCTCACTATAGTCTATACGCTATTCTTCATAGCTGCCTTGTTACTTCCTTGAATGACCATTACAACGTGGCGAGCCGGCCCCAGGGTTGTAGGCTCATGCTGTGGAAACTGCATTGTGTTAATAAAGGTCTTACGCAAAAAAAAAAAAAAAAAAATGATGGATCTTGCCTTGTTGAAGATGTGGTGGGGGCAGGGGTCGGAAGGTGAGCCAGAGTGTATGGTTTTTAGGATTTTGATGGTGTTTTCGTCATTGACGTTGTTCCAGGAGAGCAGTAAGTCAGTGTGTTTGGTGGGTGTTGAGTAGGGGGTGTCGGCATCAGTCGTCGGTACCTGGGTGTTGAAGCTGTTGTGAATGTATGAGATCTTGTGATGGAAGAACATAGCCAGGAAGTCACAGAGTTCTTGCGATGGCGGTACATCATTGGAGCTGGAACTGGGGGTGGCTAGTTCTTTCACTATCCTGAAGAGCTCTTTGCTGTTGTGTGCGTTGTTGTCGATGCGATCCTTGAAAGAGGTTCTTTAGACGGATCGGATGAGCTGGTGGTGTTTATGTCTGGCTTTCAAGAGGGCTGTGTGGTTGTCTGATGTCTGGTCATTGCGCCATTGCTTCTCGAGTCTTCTGCAGTTGTGCTTGGAGTTCTGGAGTTCGGTGTTGATTCAAAAGGCTCTCGTGTCGGTGCGCCTGTTGGGGGGTTTCCTGATCGGGCGACAGTGTTGTCTCAGTCGTCGATCTATTGTCTGAAGTAGTGGGCTGCTGCGTCTGTCTCAAAGGGCTCGGGTGGAGGGTCTCGGGCGAGTGTGGTGATGAGTTGGTCTTTGGTGACTTTTTTCCGGTTGCGGTGTAGGATGCGTAGCGGTTGGTTGTGAGCGGCGTGTTTCTCGAAGGAGAAGTGGATGCAGTGGTGGTCGGTCCAGTGGAGTTTGGTGGAGTGGATGAAGGTGACGTGGTCGCTGGCAGAGAAGATGGGGTCAAGCATGTGTCCGGCAGAGTGGGTGGGTGTCGTGAAAAGTTGTTTGAGTCCGAGGTTGGCGAGGTTGTCGAAATTCAGGTCTCCAAGGAGAATGTAGTCTGTGGAGGCGAGGGTGTGTGTGCTAATGAGGTCAACGATGGATTTGCTGAACTGTGGTCAGGGTTGCGGGGGTCTGAAGACAAGGGTTCCTCAGAGGGTGGTGTTGTGGTCGATGTGGATCTGGAAGTGTAGGCGTTCGGCCATGCTGTGGGCATCGTCGGTGCTGGTTGAGATTCTGATGGTGTTCCTGTGGATGATGGTGATTCCTCCTACTGGTTTGTTGTTGTTCCGGTCCCTGCGTGTGATCTTGTAGCCGTCCGGGATGGATATGGCTATGGTTATGTCCGGTCCCAAGGAGGTGTTCAATCAGGTCTCCCTCAGGAAGGCGACGTGTGGGGTGAAAGAGTCGAGCAGGTCCCAGAGGTCGACGCGTGCTTGTGGACTGAGCAGGAGTTGAGTAGTATGCAGCTGAGATGGTTGTGGCCTGCGGAGTTTGGGTGAGCAGGACGTGCTGGTGTGCGCTGGATGGTGTCATTGCATTTTCAGCAGGTGAAGGGTCCATGGGTGAGCCTCGGGGTGGCCTAGAAGCAGGTGGTATTGCGTCCGGTATTGAGTACCTGTTTTTTTTTGCATTGTAGCGGTGTCAGGTCCTGTGGTGGTCACAAGGGCCAGGGGGTCTGGCACTGGGCATGGTCTAGGCGCGGGCGGGCTGCTAGACAGGCTTACCTTTGGCGCACAGGGTAGGGGGGAGGTAGGATGGATAAGCAGCTGGGAGGCGGGAGTGGGGCGGAAGAGGAGGGTCAGCAGGGGAGGGGAAAAGAGTGGGAAAACAGGAACAGAACAGATGGCACAGGTGAACCAAGCTAGAAAAAAATTATCACAGGCACAGTACAGTAAATACAATCCAATTACAGTAAGCAGACAAATCACAGCGAACAGACGCTGTTAGGACTAATACTGCAATAAAAAAAGAAACTATTGAAAACATGGGCCCAGTGCTGCTGCTGTTTAAATTTAACACGGTGAAGTAGCAATTGATAAAGTTCCCCTTCCACATAGCCAGACGTGGCCTGGGCAGTCAGGAATGTCAGGGGGTTGGGGCGGTGCAAGGTTGCAGAGGTAAATCGACAGACAATGTAATAGGAAAAATAAAACAAAATTAACAAACAAAACAACTAACCTTGTGCTTGCTGCATCACCAAGCACAACGTGAGTGAATTCTTACTTTTAAGATATATATTTTCCCTATTTCGTTGTCTGTCTATTTCCCACCCTGCCCATCCATGCCACCACCCACACCCCACTGCTCCTACCTGCACCGGCCATGGCTGCACTTAGCAATACTGTTAGCATGTAGAAACTTTGGGGACATTTCTAACAAGTTGAACATGTACATTTTTGAATTGGTGTCTTTTCTCTGTTCTCTCCTATTAACACATTCAGCCAGAGTACAGTCAACCACAGTAGCAGAGGCGCCTGCATCTGCTGGGAAGAAACAAATTCATTCAGAGCAAGGCATACCACCCTCACAAACTGGTAAGTTAAGTTTTTCAGGAGAGGGACAAAATGCATACATTGTCAGCAGACAACAGAGGGACTTACAGGGCCTGAATCTCAAAGGTAACCAGATTTGAAAGTCTAAGTTTACGACTTTTGGTACTCCTAAAGGACATTTACGTCTAGCAAATGCCCTTTGTGAATTCCTAAAGTCAAAAAATAAGATATTTTGGCTATGTATACCTTCATGATTTGGGCACATTACATGTATTGCATCAGCAGTTCCAGAACTTTGAACTTAACTTTGGAATCGAGTTCCACAAGTCAAAAAGGAGCGTCCACTATATTGTTTTGTTTCCAGACCAAAATCTGGAAATCCAATGTTAACCAAAATAACATTGATGAACAAAAAGTGAGAATGCGTCCGGTATCCAACTTATATTGTTATTTGGTCTAATGATGTCGTCCCGGATTCCAGTACCCCAATGACATCTGCTACAAGGTTGGCTGTGACATCTGGTCAGGGACCACACACTGGGCAGATGCGGGACCCTGGTAAGTAAAGAAAAGAATGATGAACCTGAAAGCTGAGGCTCATGAAACGTGGCTTTAATGTCAGCAGTATGTTGTATGTGTTCTACATCACTGTTGTCCTTCATCACAACATACCTACATATGGCATTTAACCACATTACATATCACACCATGGTGGCTAGTAAAAGGATGACACTAAATTATGGCAAGTGAGTGCAGAATGTACATAAAATACTACATTGTGTCATATGAGGTGGAGTAGCCACAGCTGGATCGTAATTCAATGATATGAAAACTCTCGAGCAAACTCACAATGGACAAAATGTTTTGAAATTGGTGTGGAGGAGGGCTGCACTGATGCCAGTTAGGTTGTGTTATTTTGGGAGGGATGTATGGACTGCTAAGGTAGATGTTGAGAGAGTGAAGTATTCGTATCTGGTGTCTGAAAAGCACAATGCTAATCCAGTGTAGGTGGCAACCATTCAAGCTTCTACACTTACCCACAATGTGGAATCCTATTCAAATGTAGAACTCTGCTTGCCTCCTCTTCTACCATGTTCTCATATATAAGTTAGAGAATAATATATGAGGTTAGGATGCGTGCTGTAAAAGACATCATCCATTGTTAGCTAAGTTCTACCATGATCTTGTAAATGGATTATAGGAACTGAGTGCACACAAAGATTGGACATAACAAATGTGTGATCTTACAGTCCAAAATGAGCGCTGTGACTTTATGGAGAGGTATCCACAAAGGAGTCACAAAATGTTCCTGACTATTGGACATCTTACATATGAACTCTACAATGCAATGTATGATCAGATGTGCAAATGTAAAACTGGCCAGTCTTATGATACACATTCCTTTAGACTTGTCACCAGACAACATTATAAAAATGATGCATGATCATCATAACGATGAAGGTGTGTTCCAAGTAAGGCGAATACATCATACACGTTTGTCTGTTGATGTGTCATCTTGTTGATGTCAGTGCTGTGTGGAGGTAACAGCTGGCAATTGCTACTGGTGTAAAAAATGGTAATTAATCAAGAGGGGGGATTAGGGATTGGGACATCTGTTTCATTCCCCAGGGTAAGTTAATAATTAATCAGAAAGGAGAAACAGACACTTGTTACACTTCTAGACCATTGGTATAGAAGATTTTAGAGTAACCTCAAAAAACCCAATGCTGATGTAGTTGTGCGGTATATCTGTTTCATCCGCCCCGCATTAGGGTTGTTGGCAGTTATCATCGGGTACTCCAAAAGTAGTGGTGTTGCCCGCCTCAACCCGAGGCACCTCTGGTCTATTGTGCAGTGTCCAGAGAAGTGAAGAAAAAGTGTGCAAATTAAATTCTCAAAAAAAGGAAAAAAATAGTTAAAAACTGGAGAGTCACCCTTAAAGGCTGACGTTGTATATATAACACTACCCAGATCCAGTAACTCGATCTACAAAGTAGTACCTATTTTTTTTAAGTAAATCTGGAAATCACACCAATATTAAAAGCCTTTAAGGGTGACTCTCCAGTTTTTAACTATTTTTTTCCTTTTTTTGAGAATTTAATTTGCACACTTTTTCTTCACTTCTCTGGACACTGCACAATAGACCAGAGGTGCCTCGGGTTGAGGCGGGCAACACCACTACTTTTGGAGTACCCGATGATAACTGCCAACAACCCTAATGCGGGGCGGATGAAACAGATATACCGCACAACTACATCAGCATTGGGTTTTTTGAGGTTACTCTAAAATCTTCTATACCAATGGTCTAGAAGTGTAACAAGTGTCTGTTTCTCCTTTCTGATGAATTAATTGCTACTGGTGAGCAGGGGCCCACGTGTGAATTCCAGGAGGTAAACATGCCGCACACTGGCCAGGAATAGCAAATCAATGACCTTTTACAATATCATATAAAAGTGTGGTCATAGCTACTATCCGGTGTACTTAAATATGAACATGTATGTCTCATAACAGCTGCAGACAGGATGCCATCAATGCAGCGAACACCACCAACCCGGGGTATGCAAGACATCCTGGCTATAGCAGTCCCACTCACCTCTGTTCATCAGGTAAGCATGAAGAAAACAAGGGTGAGGTGAGTGGTGCAAACAGTCACTCGCTCACTGCAAGGTGAAAGAAATGGGAAACAGAATACAAAGGGAAAATTACAAAGGGAAAATGTCTAGGTCTAGGACTTAGTGGGGAAGAACAAGTCTTGTCTCTTGTAGCCCTCACAAACCCCAAAGGATGTCATGCTTCATAATCGGGTAGTTGCTCCTCGTCTGGCCAGCACTGCAATGCCCTACGGGTGCCCCGAAGGGTTATTTTAGCGGAGATCTTTTGAGAACTGCTATTTGGTGCATGTGGGTATGTGAAGAGAGTCCTAAGTGGAGGGTGATAAGGTGCGTGCAAAACATTAAAACGGTCTAAGGTTTACCAAAGGAGAAGTTGTAATGGAGCGGTACCCCTGGCAGAGTAAAAACCCCGTAGGTTGACATTTACCACAGTAGGTGTAATGTGCCCAGGTAACTAAGAGGTCGACATGTTTCAAGCCTCTATTGTCGTAAAGATCCTTGGCGTTTCATCAGGACCAAAAAAGTACTGTGAACATTGTGAGGTGCACGAAGAAAATTATACTAATTAAGGGGTAACATTAGCCCTCTAGACGATCAGTGGGGGCCATAAACTAAGGTTATTTTAGTAGAGGCTGCGACTCAATGATCGATTCCACTCTTGACCGTGACCTAGAAAGCAGAGAGGATAAAAGAAAAAAAGGGAGAGAGACAAGCCTCAAGTAAGTAAGGGAGGCTCGGTGGGCAACATATCCGGAGATGCATATTGCGTAAGTGATTGCAGAGCTAGACATCTCCAGTTAGACACAAGCCCTCCTGCTCCTGGCACCCTGCGTAATGACACAACCGAGTGCAGAAGACGGGGTGCCAAAGACACGCCGTTCAAAATTGAGCAGCGGCCTAGGCAGCACCCCATCCAGTATCCCTGAAGTGGGATACAGGATGGGGTATCCCATCCGGTATCCCACGGATACCGGATGGGATACGCCACGGATAGTGAGAACACAGCTTCGGAACCTGATATGGGCGCTAACGCTGCTAGACAGCGCAGCGGAGGTTACAGTACTGCGACAAGCATTGCGTCCGTATCTGAAGGCGACAGCAACTAACACGTTCATCACTGTAGAGACTGCTGACATTAGAGTGGCTCCCCCTGACAGACTATATGAAATAGTCCTTTTAATTGAAGGGGACATACAAAGTAAAATAAAAGGGATTTTTTGGGAAAATCTGACCTCTACATATGACATTTAGTTAGCGGAGGCGGACTGGCCCCCACCTTTCATTTTGGCGGCTCCTAGAAGGGAGGAGGTGATCCTCCCTAGTCTCATGCACACTGTGCCAAAGGAGCAGGCACAGAATTTTGCAGAAGAGTGGACTCAGGTGCCTGCACCGGATTTGTACCGTACTCAAGTCAGATGGGACAAACTTTCGCCTTGACATGAGATTCCATTGTGGTCAATGCCACAGCCACATCCCCAATATCTCATGCGGCGAGAAGAAAAAGCTCCCTTTGCGAAAATCCTTGAATAATTGGAATATCAAGGAGTGATTGAAACATGTGTTTAACCAATGAATAATCCTCTTTTTACTGTGACCAAACCTGATGGGGTTGTACTGCCTAGTTTGGGATTATCGGCATTTGAACTCTCATTGTCGGACGTGCACAGTCCAAAATACTCACAGTTCCGCTCTGTTTGATAGTCTCATGAAAAAAAGGTTTAAGAGCACACTTGACATAACCAATGGCTTTTTTAGTCATGAAATGAATGAATGAAATGAAATGAAATGAAAAGGGATTTATATAGCGCGTGGCTGCCCGGGAGCGTCCCAGCGCTGAGATTGCAATTAACAACTGAGAAGAAAAAACAGAGGGGTAGAAGAGGGGGATCAAAGTTATTGCGGGAAAAGGTAGGTCTTAAGTAGCTTCCGGAATTTCATGTAGTTTGGTTCAGCGCGCAGCTGGGTTGGCAAGGAATTCCATAGAGTTGCTGCTGTGACCGAAAAGCGTCCCCCTCCAGTGCGGGCCTTCTTGACTCTGTGGACAGTGGCCAGGTTACCTTGGGAGGAACGCAGGGACCTGTTAGGTTTATATGGGTAGAGCATGGTCTTAAGCATGGGGGGCCATTGGTCCTGAAAAGCTCTGTGAGTCGTACATAGGGCCTTGAATTTGACCCTATCCCAGATCAGTAGCCAATGGAGAGCCTTTAGGGCTGGTTTAGCTGATGCTCTTCGAGGGGTGCCTGTCAGAAGCCTAGCTGCAGCGTTTTGTATTCGCTGAAGAATTTTAATAGTGGATTCTGGGGCCGCCAAGAAAAGGGCGTTGCTATAGTCTAATCTGGATAAGATTAGACCTTGAATGAGCAATTTTGTGACTGTGTGGGGAGTAATGGAAGAATCTTCCTGGCAGAGCGGAGTAGGCCCACACAGGTACCAGCCGTTTTTTGGCCTGCGTTTTCAGAGAGAGGTCTTGTTCCAGCCAGAAACCCAAGCTTTTGAGTTCTGTCTTGGGTTGAGGAAGGGTTCCTAAGCATGATGGCCACATAGCAATGGGGAGGGATGTTGTTTGGTGTCCCAGCAGCATAAGCTCAGTTTTAGAGCCATTTAGTTTAAGCCTTGAGTCACACATCCAATTATGGATTCCTTCAAGACAGTCATGGAGGTTTCTAAGTTTGTCACTTTCTAAGGAGAATGAAACAACCATTTGGGTGTCATCAGCGTATGTGACGGCTTTGATCCAAAAGGGAGTGACCACATCCTCCAGGGGGGCCATGTATATGTTAAACAATGTAGGGCTCAATGAAGAGCCCTGAGGAACCCCACACTGGAGGGGGAAAGAGTTGGATCGCACACTCCCTTCACAGACCTGGAAGGTTCTGTCCTTAAGGAAGGATGTGAGCCAACAAAGTGCTGTGTCTCTCACTCCTAGGTTAAGGAGTCGCTGGATCAGGATCTTGTGATCCACCGTGTCAAATGCAGCGCTTAGATCCAGGAGGATCAGTAGAGCCGATCCTCCTGAATCCAAGATGCACCTGGCTTCCTCGACCTCTTTCAGAAGAGCGGTCTCGGTCCCCTGACCTGGGCGGAAACCTGTTTGTGAGGGGCGAAGGAGATTGTTGGATTCAAGGAAGGCCGACAATTGCTGATTGACAGCCTTCTCTGCAATCTTACTTATGCCAGGCAAAAGAGAGATTGGACGAAGGTTGGAAAGGTCTAGTGGGTCAAGTCCTGTTTTTTTTTGTAAAGCCTTAACTATTGCGTGTTTCCAATTGGGGGGGACCACTCCTTGGCTAAGAGAAGCATTAATAAGGTTAGTGGCCAAATGCAAGATGGTAGGTCCGACTTGTTTGATGATGTTAATAGGGGCTGGGTCATTTGGTGAACCACTTTTCATGCCTGATAGAGCTTTCAGGAAGTCTTCATTGGACAGCTGGTTGAAACTGTCCAGGATCAGGCTAATTGTTGAGGGTAGCAAGGCAGCAGGGGGGTTATTATCAGATTTTCGTGGAAGGGTTTGTAAGATGTTTGTTATTTTATTCTGGAAGAAGGTTGCTACTTGGTTGCACCTAGCAACTGTGGGTTCCTGAGTTGAAGGGGGTGGGGAATTTTAAGTAGCTCTTTGACTATTTTATAGGTCTCCCGGGACGAGTTAGAGGCAGATTTAATTTTTTCTTCAAAGAAGGATGCTTGGGCTGATTTTCGGGCTGATTTATAGGTCCTCATTGCTTTTTTGTATTCCTCTTTGTTGAGGGGATCCCAATCTTTCCTCCATTTCCGCTATTGGATTTTACAGATTTTTCTTAGGTTCCTCAATTCTTGGGAATACCATGGAGATTTGAAGGTTTTGCTTTTTTTCTTTAGATTTGCGACTGAATCCAGGGTGGAGGTGAGCCATCTAGTAAAATTTTTGTCTGCTTTCACGGGGTCAGGGTCTGCGGGAGGGGCAGAGTGTATTAATTCCTGGGTCCAGTTCTCGAATGAGAGTTTAGACCAGATTCTGTCCTGCTCTCTGGAAATTTGAGTTTGGGGGGTGTCTAGATTGGTTTTCCATGTGAATGGGATAAGGGAGTGATCAGACCATGGAAGAGGGAGTGAAGGTAACATTTCTATTTTAGGGAAGTTGGCGAAAACAGGGTCTAAAAGGTGTCCCTTGGCATGCGTTGCCTCTGAGTTTTTTAAGTAGAGGTCGAATGCCTTTAATTCTGAAATGAGGTCACCTGCAATTTTGTCTGTGCTGTCCTCGAAATGGAGATTTAAATCTCCTAGTAGGATGAAATTGGAGGTCGAGGTGCAGGAGGAGATTGTGGACTCTAACAATGATCCGACAAAATTTCCTAGACTGCCGGGCGGCCGGTATATAAGAATACCCGAGAGGGATTTATTAGGAGTGATTTGGAAGGAAAAGTGGACGCTTTCGCAATCCTCAATTCCTCCCTCTTGTATCCTGCATGTGAGGGTGTTTCTGTACACGATCGCTAAGCCACCTCCTTTTCCCTTCGTTCTGTTCTGGTACTGTATTAGATAGCCGTGGGGTAACATGTTGACAATATCTGCCTCGGAATGAGACGTCAACCAAGTTTCCGTGAGGAAAAGTATGTCTAGCTTGATATCTTTGATCAGCAAGTTGATCTCTATGGAATGTTTGGATGCAGATCTACAGTTAAGCAGAGCCAGGCTGACAAATTTTGGTATATGGCGATTAGCTTTCCATATAGACTCACCCTGAGGAGAAGGTGGTGGGATGAGGGGGGAGGCAGCCGTGCTGTATTATAAAAGGTGGCCTCGTGAATATTTGATCCGGTGATTAAGTAAAAAAGTAAAATGGGCTTAGTGGGTGGCCCTGTGCCCGGCCTGGCCCGGACGGGCTCAGACGGGCTTGCCTCTGGCGCGCCTCCGGCGCACCATCGGCGCGCCCGCTGCGCAGTCATAACCTGTCAATGCACAGCTTTTACTTCTGGCGGCACACAGAAACAATTCAAAAGATTAGCCATGGGCTATAAAAACAGCCCAGGCGTCTTTGCCGCACATGTTGTCTCTCTGTTAGAGGGCATCGACCCTGATGCGTACTCGTATGTTGTTGATATTTATCTCACAAACGACAAATAATGGCCGCATCTGTGTCGCGTTGACCCCATCATTATTATGTTTGCTGTCTTCGGTTACAAATTTAACTTAGCAAAATCTCACAATGTCAGAGTACACAGTGTTGTTTCTGGGTTATTAGCTCAACAACGAAGGTGGGGTTTAGCACATCACTTCCTGGAGAAGTGTGCACAGTTGTGCACTCCTACAACTCTGAAAAAACTCCAGTCTTTACTGGGTTTTTGAATTTCTGGCATTCTTACATTCCTGATTATGCCCTGTGTATCAAGCCGCTATATGCCTTGATACAACATGCTTTTACCAAATCATGCCGGCTGCCAGAACATTCAGCTATACTGCAATCGTTGCAGTCTGATCTTCTTGAATCTAAATACTTACTGACACGTGGCAACCATAAAAACCTGGTAATAAGAATTTTGCCAGGCACAGTGGGTTTCACATACTTGACGTTTAATGAAGGAGACACAGTCCCTATTGCTTACAAGTCCCACTTGTACACTTTGACTGAAATGTACTTTTCTACTGTCTAAAAAGTTTTGACTGCAGTGCAGATGGCGATTCTAAAAGAGAGAGCCCTGTCGCAGGGGAAATGCATGGTGGTTGTTACACCGTATCCTGCCCTTGAGGCAGTGACGAAAGCCATTGTACCAAATTCAAAACCTTTACCTCCACATTTGTTTCAAGGGACCACTTCACTGACATCTCCGGATGTCACGTTTATCTGTGACCCCTCATTGCAGACTCAGGAGTACATATAGTATGAATGTATTCTTCCTGCTCCTTTGTCCTTGCGCCCGCTAGAGGATTACTATTGTATCATTTATACTGATGGTTCGGCGCAACCGGTGACGTGATCTAAGCATGCTTACTCAGCAGCCTGCGCAATAGTGGTGGGTATCATGGTGAATGGAGAGTTCAAGTCTGATGTTGTGCACACGTAGACATTAGGGGACTGTACCGCCCAGTTGGCAGAGCTACATGCTCTGGTGCTTACACTAGAGTTTGCTGATCCTCGTGTGACTACTCTAATTGTAAGTGACTCTTACTACTGTGTTCAGTCTTTGAATGACAATTTATTCTTTTGGACTCAGAATAATTATCCTGATTCCAAAGGTAGCACAGTCAAATACAAAATGCTTTAGGTTCGAGCCGCAGAACTTGAAGAACGTCTGCCTCTGGTAAATGTAATTCATACTCTTGGTCACCAGTGTGTGGGAGTACACGCTCTTGCTAACAGTCTTGCTGACGAAGCAGCAAGACAGCAGTGGCAACTTACATAGTAGCAGCAGTTACAAGGTCCAAAAGTAAGATTGATGATGACATCTTGGCAGCCATTACTGCAACAGAGAAAGGAGGTAATTACCCTTGAGGTTTCCCTTCTAAATGCTTTTATCATTTAAGTCCTGATAACATTCCTTATGTGAGAATTAACGACATTGGTGACAGATTGATTCCCAACGTGGACCACAGGCGTTCCTTGATAACAGCCGCTCACGAGGGCATGGCTTCGGCTCATGCTGGCGTTTCAGCGACTGTCACTATCTTACAGCAACGTTACTGGTGGCGTGGATTGTACAAACAGACTTGTGAATATGTCCTTACTTGTGACATTTTGCCAGCAGATTAAACCTTCAACTGCTGCGCATCCACCACAAACACAGTTGTACATATCCAATAAACCACTTGGGTATGTTTATTTAGATCACTGCAGTCATTTCTCTTCTGATACTGTGTAATAGGTTCATCTTAGTTGCAGTGGCTTCGTGCACGCGCTTGTTATGGGTCTGGCCACAACGCAGCACTGATGCTCGAACTGTCATCAGGGATTTGCGCGTCTTTGTGGGAATTTTTGCATGTGGCACCCTTCATTCCGACCAGGGTCCGGCGTTTGCCTCTAAGGCGTACCAAGAAGCCATGAGGTCTTTGGGGGCACAGGTCAAATTTCGTCTCCATACTGCCCTGAGGGCAATTCTGTTGTGGAGCGGATGAACCGTGACTTAAAGCAATCCTTGACAGCTAGGGTTCTAGGTACTGGCAGGAACTGGTTGGCCCATCTGTATAGTGTTCAACGTGCACTTAAGAATCTCCCTAGAAGGTCTCTGGGTGGGCGGACCCCATGCAAAATGCTCTTTGGCATAAAAATGTTTGTCCCGGACCTTGAGGGTCTAGAAATGGCGGCGTCAGCCGCACCCCTTGATGTAGATGATCATTCTGCTGTATTACAGAACCTACAAGAGACTCGAGACAGTCTTGCAAAGGAACACTTGCCCTCCACAACTGATGCTGCACTTCAGATTCTGGTAACTGGCTGGCTACCCTGAGTCGGTTATCTGGTCCGTGAGAAGGTGGAGAATAAGAAGGAGTTTGGCCCCTCTTATGGTGCACCGGTTCCTGTGCTTGGCGTGCAGGGTATAAGAACAGTCATTTTACCTCCACTTCCTGGTCGCAAGGATAACAGGTGCATCTCCATTGACAATGTAAAATTACAACGAGTGACAGATTTTTCCTAGTATGACTCCAGCGTTTATTTGTTGAGCAATGCTGAGAAATTTAGTTTTGGCCTCGGCAAACACCATCAGGCCTGACATTGCCATTGATATGCATACAGTTACTAATCCATTCTTAAATCCACCGGCTGGTGATCCCCATGAAGATACTGAGTATACCTATCCCACAAATGTGTCATTGTCTGGTGTGCAGACAAATGCAGTTGACCAGTCACGTTTTTCATTTGACACTAACTCTACAACATCAAGTTCCCCATCAAAAATGTCTATTTTTGCTGTTTGGTTTAAAGGAATTCTTTTTATTCCCCATTGAACTTACATATGGTTGGTGCTCATCTCCATTTTTTTGCTCAAGTTGATTGGATTTGTAGTTGTTCATCTAGTGAATGGACATTATGTAAAGAAAGATCTACAATTCGGTTAATTGATGGAAATTTGGCACCCCACTCCTCATCCCACATCATGAAGAGGGGCCAGACTTTTGTCACCATCACTGCCTGGCCTTCGTTAGATGGAATTGTTTGGGTTGCTGAAAAATTTCAAATTCATGGCTCTACAGACGTTATTAATGTCCCCAATGTACTTCGTGTTTCTATGGGGGATGTTGTGAAACAAAACATACGCTCTGACGATTGGGATGTCCAAGCCGTAGAGGCTCTTTTTTCTGATTTGCAATATTATGCTGCTTTTGATGCTGAAGATTTGTTCTTAAACTCTACTACTTATGTAGACTTATTCTGCTACCAGCACTATGGCAATCATTTCCTGCATAAAGCAAACACATTTAGAAATGTGGTTAATTATACACAATGGGAGCATTGCAAAGCTCCCATTGAAGGCAGCTCGAAAACTCTTTTGAAGAGGTTTACATAGTTTACTGATTTCAATCAATCCAATCTTGAAGCCTTTTATTTTAAGATAACTGCAAAGTCCTCTTCAAAAGTTACACTAAATTACTGTATTCAAAGTCCTTTATCGATCAATTAGCTATAGGGGGCTATGAGCTGTGGAAAGATACTATTGTTATTAAATCTGTTTGGGGTTCTAAAAGCTGGCAAGTGCAAGGCACTGAATCTTTGCATCGTGCATGTCTCGTCCCTGACCACGAGTTGTTTTTGAACTCTACGATTTCACAAACTACTTGCTTTGGATAGTATACATCTAAAAAATTAAATGCCCCTTCCATTCCTGATTAGGGGAAATACCCACCATTGTACAATCACACCAATAGGTCGCTTGATGAATTGAAGTCCCTAATAAAAAATGCCTCTTTTATTATTTCCAGCTTGGATCCCCAAGGTAGGCTATTATGGCAAAAAAGTTCAGATTTATGCCAACATCGTTTTCTGGGTCTGGCACCTGGCTATACACAGGTTAGGGTGGATCCTGTTTTGAAAATGCCCATTCTAATACTACCTATTCAGTAGGCAAATTATGTCAGAACTGGCTCAAACATTCCACTTTAGCGTCAGTTACACTTTATTTGTCCAAATTGACTGACGATGTTGATTTGAATGTCTTTGTTAAAGGCTCTGTTGGAGGCAGGCCAAAAAGATGCGTATATGCTATTTACAACGAAGTTTGGAAATTGTCTTAAATTGAAGCTGCTTCTAGATTAAGGGCTTTTGATCAAGCTAATTTGAAAAAAGTGCTTGCTGTTGTTGACCACAGCATTTATATTTGACTGTTACAAAGGGTATTGTATACTTAGACGCTGAATACACAGAAAGGAAATTCCTTTTAGTTATTTCAAAAGGACGCCACGATTTGCTGAACCGAGGCAACGTTCTAAAATTACTTTGGGCCATATCCACTTTAGCAGACCTGAATACAACAGATTTACTCGCAATAGAGTTTCTCACTGCAGATTATCCAGCCAAGCCAGAAATAACAAGGGCATTATGAAAATCAGCCGCAACAGCACAGAGAGTATTAAAGCACCATCTCACCTTTAAAGACTGGGGCATCCAAATGAGCCCCTACCAACCTCCAGCCTATCCAGCACTGCTACTTAACCTGAGTCCAAGGCCAGGCACCAAAGAATGCTCAAGGCCCTCAACCTCTGTATTCAGAGGGACACTTGGCCTCTCAGCGCAGAGAAGGGCTTTTAACCAAAGCACACAACATGGATCCCTAAGGGCTGAAATGTCACGCGGACGCAACTCCTGGAATGCTGATCCAATTACAAGAACCATAACCCTTGAGGCAACAACTCAATTACATAAGAACCATACAGACCATAGCAACAATAGACAAAAAGAACCAGTAATATGTCTCTGCTCGTGGAACGTAAACGGCTTAGCAGAAAAAATTCAAGACCCAGAATTCCTGCAATATCTTTATAACTTTGACATCGTTATGCTACAGGAAACATGGCTCATGGAACCACTACACATACACAGGTTCCTTTGCTTTGTCTGTCCAGCCATTAAGGGTAGCAAAACGGGCCATTATTCAGGGGGGCTGTCAACTTATATTTCAACAACATCCATATCAACAGTGGTGGCAACTGGCCGGAAACTGATGTACCTTTAGCAGTCAAACTCACTCTTTCCTTTGTAGGGGCACAAAACAAAGTAACTCTGTTTAATGTGTACATCCACCCAAAATGAACAGCAATTGACTCAGTAAAGTTAACAGATCAAATAACTTCCTACTTAGGCAGCGCCGAAATCCCAAATCTTATACTATCAGGGGACATGAATCTATATCTAATGGGATCCTCCATAGCAAAGGAAGTCTGTCTCCAATCGTTAAATTACAATTTACCAACACAAGGATATTATACGCATGGAAGGCCTAACAGGGTAAACAGACTCCTTCTGGAAGAACTAGGGGCCAGATGTAGGTAATTCATATTTACTGACTCTTAAATCCCGAATTTTACCGATTCGGTATTTAAGAGTCGGTAAATATGAAGGGGGGAGATGTAGGTATTACAGATTCTGTAAATACCGAATCGTTAAGATTCGGTATTTACCGAATCTGTAAATACCGAATCGGTATTGCCCATTGAATCCTATGGGCCTTAAAGCCCATAGGAATCAATGGGCAATACCGATTTTGTAATTACAGAATCGGTAAATACCGAATTTTGCAAGGGTGCAGGGGGTGTCACTTTGACACCCTCTGGCACCCCAAAAATAGGCATGTGCGCCATGTGGCACACAGACATGCCCTAAGGGCATGTCTGTCTGTCACATGGCTAGGTGTGCATACACACATGTGCATGCACACCTGAATTCGGTATTTTAACACCCAATTGGATTGGGTGGTAAAATACCGAATTTATAGGGCCTTTGGGGCTCAGAAGAGTCCCTCCTACATCTGGGAATTACCGAATCGGTAAAAATACCGATTCGGTATTTTACAGATTCTGTAAATTTACCGATTCGGTAAATTTACAGAATCTGTAAAATCTGGCCCCCTACATCTCAAGATGCCAAATACCGGTCGGAAACGTCCGAATTCGGCCGTTTCCGACCGGTATTTGCCACCTACATCAGGCCCTAGAACACCTAAATCTTAGGGCCCTCAATGGAAGAAATGACGGCGATACTCCTCCAGTGGCAAGCTACCACACTAAACTAACAAGCTCACTTCTAGGCAACACATTTGTCAGCCTCTCGTTGTTTCAACACGTAACAGGCTTTAGAATGGGTGACAAAGGGGACCGCGACCACCGTCCACAAGAACCTACTCTAGCGGCAACTGCTAGGCTCAAGTTACACAACGAATTACAAGAGGATCAAGTTTACGACAGAAAGCATTGAGGGGCATATTATCAAGCCTGTGCGCTAAAATTATCGCCGCTTTATCGGCCGAAAACGGCCGATAAAGCGGCGATAATGGGCTTGATAATATGCTCTGTGGAATTTCAATCGAAGCCCATGTTAGATGTCTTCACATCTAACATGTGCTTCGATTGGAATTCCATAGAGCATATTATCAAGCCCATTATCGCCGCTTTATCGGCCGTTTTCGCCCGATAAAGCGGCGATAATTTTAGCACACAGGCTTGATAATATGCCCCAGAGTCCTCACCAGTCACAGCAATCAATCTTTTACTTGCTCAACCGCTCGGAAAGAACCTGATACAAACTTGGGAATGCTTGACAACTAACCTCAGCAACTTAAAGGCAACATACATAAAAACAAGGAGTTTTCTGGTGCAGACACCAGAGAAAAAGATAACCGAGGTTCAAATAGCGCAAATAAAAGAACTTAAGAGAATGATAAACAGCTCAATAAGATCTCTACGCCACGAACCAGGGAAACACACTGCTCCTCTTATCCCTGCGGCAACAAAGAACTCAATAAAAGAGGCTGAAATGGATCATTAATAATAACAACAAACAGGTCTTCTTCGCAAAACTCTTGCACAATATAAAGCATAAAGCCAGCGATTATTTCTGGAAAACAGTAAACACTATCATACATCCGCATCATTGGGTCCTTACTTCCTTCATATTAGAGGATACCTTGACAAGCTACTTAAACTCCTACTTCAACAGCCATAGCAACAATCAGCCCACACCGGAGCAGAGCAGAGCAGCCATGGACAGACAAAATACCAACATAGGAAGAAGGGAAAGAGGCAACAACTATTTCCCTGACAGCTCTGCCGCTATCCGTTTAAGGGCAAATTACACACTCAATTCTTCCGACTTAATCCATCATGAGGAAGAAAGTCCACTCGTCACTGATCAGCTAACAAGCAGGAAACAGGTCAGGAAGGGAAGAAAGGAAGGAGCGCTGGGCCCAAATGGAATCCCACCAGCAGTTTTTAAAGAAAGGCCAGAAGATTGGGCAGAAATACTCCATTCACTATTTCTGGAAGTAAGACGATTGGGCATTATCCCAGATTCATGGAAAGGTTCAACGATCATTCCGATCCATAAAAGTGGCAGCAAGGTCCTGCCAGCCAACTATCAGTTACATGCACTGATCAATAACAAGGCCAAATAGTTTGCGGGAACACTGCTGGAGGAATTGACAACTTGGGCTGAAAATAATGAAATCCAGCTAAATCAGAGAGGATTCTGAAAAAACTCAGGCACGATATCCAACATCATGACAATATCATTGATAATGGACACAACAAAAATGAGGAAAACACAGCTGCATGTCTATTTCATCGACTTCAGTGCCGCGTTCGACAACATGGAGCAGCCCAAACTGTGGACCAAGCTAGCCAGATGGGGCATCCCGAAAACCCTTCTTTCAATGATAATGCTTTTACATATCGATACCTAGGTACAGGTCAAATTAGGTTCAGGGTCCCATCTCTCAAGAAAAGTTAAAACAACGAAAGGTCTTAAACAGGGCTGCGTGCTGGCCCCTATCTTATTCAACTTGTTCATGGCAGACTTAACACAGACACTTAACACCTGTAATTCCCATGCGCCGAGATTAGGGGGCACCTCATTGTCCAATCTACTATACGCTGACGACGTAGTCCTACTTAGCCACATGGCAGTTGGCTTGCAACATCTTCTAAATGGTCTGCAGGTCTACGTAGAAGAAAATAGCCTCTCAATAAACCTAAATAAAATCAGGACCATGACAATCAACAGCAAACAAAAAAAGAGCTATCTATGGCATCTGGGCACCAAACATATTGAACGAGCGGAGGCTTAAAAGTATCTGGGAGTCTACTTAGATAAGGATTGTTTACCCGTCAACAAGAAGAGGTCAAAAGGAAAGGGATGATCCTTGCCTTAATCACGAAAAGCTTATCAGCCAAATTACTGGGCCTCTCTTAGTGGTTGCATGGGCCAAAATCCTACCTCCTATTACCTATGGCAGTGAAGCACTGCGCGGGAGAGAAACCAATCTTTTGGACAAAACGCTGGTAAAAGCATACAGAACTATGTTCAGCCTCCCAAACTATACCTCCCCGGCGAAAATCCGACTGGAGTTCGGCCTGATAAAGCAAACTTGGGCCAGCTATGGAGTATACATCAACTGGTGGAATAAAATCAGAACATCAAACCAACCTCCTGAGGCAAGAACTACAATAGAGTGAGAATTTTCCCGCAAGACTCTACCTTCAGGAGGCACTGGCTAACACAGGCTTATCGCCCTTATGGGATACACTCTATCACCATTCAATTTTTAAAAAATGACTGTGGAAGTCGCTGAAATACAGTCACTGGTGGAGGACAAAGCTGCTTTTTCTGTCAGAGCGCAAGCTTGAATGACCTTGAATTTGTACAAGACCCTAGCGCCGCAACAATACTTTAACCTGGGCTATTCAAAAGCACTGAAACTAAAATTCCTAAAGTTATGACTCGGAGTGATGCCATGCACGCAGCAATTTCCACCATGGAAAAGGGTGCAAACTTTCACAGTTTGCAGTCTGTGCAAATAAATGGCCAGGGGGACATCATCCACACAAGGAGTCAACTGCTAAAAAATCCCTTTAATCAAAGGGGAATTCGGAGAAGTAGGCAGGCAGTTTTGGCCTGCTTCGATCCAGCATCACCACAATTGAAAACTAGACTAATTAGATTACTCGAAGTAGCCCGGGCAAAAATGCCAAACTGATACTAAAGCTTTTGGGCATTGTAGTCTTTAGTTGATTAATTTTCGCAGGGGTAGCACCAATCGATGCAGGTGATTGGGTTACTTACATAGGTTGCTCCCGCATGTCTAAATTTGTATTTTTTAATTTGTGAAGCAGCAGAAGTGTTTTATATGTTTTATATTTTCAGCATGATGACATTTTATTACGGTGGTCGAATATTTTATACATGGTTTTATTTTTGCATGTATTGCAATGGTTTTAGGTAACTCTGCAAAATAAATAAACTATCAAACTATCCTGGCATGCAGTTATCTCGAAGAACACACAAGTTGTCCTCTGAGGGTCCTAGAGGCTCCAGCTATCGAAGAACATGTATGTTCCTTCAATTTATTGAATTGGATGGCTGATTTATTTTCTGATGATAACAATGACTTCCTCTTGGAGGCTGTTGCAACAAACTGTGCCTATTCGCTGATGGATTAAATTGGCACTCGTCTATCTTCAACGCGAACAGTACTCTCTAAAATATTTTTTACTATTTTTTTTCCCTTGATGGGCAGTATGCCGCCCTTCTTTCCACTTCGAACTTATCACTTCCAATTATCCAGTTTGGCAAATTATGAACTTGGTTCTGTCCCAATCGAACTCAAACTCTGCATTCCTAAATTGCTTCCCTTCTTGTACGTGGTCTGATCAGGGGAGGGTGTAGTGACGACAGGGCTCTGCTTGCACACATTGATATGTTAGCATAACCTTATTAGAAGTTTAAACGCCATTTCGCCAATATGCACACAACACTACATGTAACTGTTGTTGTAAGTTAAACTGTTTGATTTTCCGCACATGAGAATGGTCTGTTTTTCACATCTCTAGACTTACACCACGACCTTAGTCTGTACACTGTGTGCAAAAGTCTTCAAGGTCATAATAACAATGTATGCTGTGATTCAGGTTGATCGGCACATGCTCTAGACACAACACGCACACAGCTGCAACCAACTGAAATTCTAGTGCCTTTAGTATTGCACTGCATGCATGCATGATTTGGGCACTTGGAGAAAAAACCTTTCTAGTGACAGAGAGCTTTGCAGATCCTGAGATGTGATTCACCTCTGCTGATCTTAGAGGTATGGGGGTTACCTATTTAAGCCTAAGAGACCTTCTATTAATATTATAAAACCTAGTTCCTAGCAGGGGAGGGTGGTTCACAAAGTGCTATACGACCTGTTTCCACTATCATTGTAACATGATTTCTCCCTTTGTGTCTTATGGAATTGTAACAATGCTGATTGTATTATTTCTAATCATATGTCTGCTTATGTTAGCCAAAATACTGCATCTTAAAGCACGTAGTTAAAAATCAACGTTTAAACTTTTCCGACTCTCTGATTACTCACGTTGTGGACTGGTATTAGAATAAAAATGAAAGCGTGTTCTTGAGTCTCGCCATTCCTGAGAGTACCCTAAATCACATGTTCTGGAT
>NW_028250760.1:0-54955 GCF_964263255.1 Lissotriton vulgaris
ATAGGCACCGAGGCAAGAATTATCAGGTCCGGGGAAATTGAGCCCAAGACCCCCCCAAGGGGGGCATTGAACCCTGGTCCGGGCCAGACCTCTGCATCAGGGTCTGCCGCTCTACCCATTGAGCCACACTTCTCCACTGACGCACTGTGCCTGCCCTGGCCTATTAGTGGCCTCCGGCCCACTTACACATTTATTATATCACAATAGGGCCGGCTGGGGTTAAGAAGTTAAAGGCCCTGCCCTTGAAGTATCCTCCATTCCTTTCCTAAACTGTTCCTCTTAAGAGTGGCTAAAATAAATGCCATGAAAAGCTGAAAGCAGGATGTTAAACTTGTTGATTTGCCTTCTTTTCTATCAGTAAGTAGTTGCGCACATCTAATAAATGAGCCCATATACGTGCCTTAGTGTGTATTACAGAACACAACGTAAAACAAGCCGGTGATCACACTCCTCAGCGCCCGGCCGCTCTTTGCCATGGTGCCCAATCACGGCCGGTAGTACTCTTCAAATGAGTGTGAAGTCACTCACTCCCGAGGAGGCGGCGGCCCTGCCCCGGAGGGACGGCTATGAATGGAGAGGGGCGCGGCTACCGAGCCCGCTCTGCAAAGAATATAGGATTGACTTCCAAATACCTTTTCTAACATGGCTGCTTATGAAGCACGCAATGGGGGCGCGAGCTACACAGGGGATTTTGCGCCTCCGAGTCCTGTGTCCATCTCTTAGTTAGCACCGCCCCCTCAAGGCTTTGCTAGTCACAAGATCTGGCTGCAAGTTTACATAAGAATGTAACCCCTAGAACGGGTTCAGGCTGTTGTGTCTATTAGGGGAGCGATATTACAAGTTCACAAGAGCTTTACATAGTGAGAAATCGAAAGCGGATCACCAGATAACCGGGATAAACAGACAACTTCGTATAATTATATAATCTTATAATGGAGGATAACGACACATAGTAAAAAACAAGCGATCTCCGGCTGATCACTACCATGTTTCTGCGAGGCATTAGCAGGAATGCCTCCGAGAAAGCACAGTCATTTTCGCATTCGGAGGCGTGGTTTTCTTTCTCTCCTCTTCCCATTGGCTGGAAGGTAAAATTCCAGCCAATGGGAAGAGGAGAGAAAGAAAACAAGAAAGAAGTGAAAAAACACGCCCCCGAATCTGAAAAGGACGGGGCTTGAACGGAGTGACGCCCCTCTCCTCCAATGGCTGGCCTCTGTTTAGGAAGCCAGCCAATGGAGAAGAGGAGCGGGTTCAAACCCCCATACTAAAAAACATTAAATCTCGGAGCGAGACTGCACAAGCACAGCCTACGGTCCGAGACCTTAAAACAACTGACAGGAGTAGATCCGTCAGCCTGCAATGTCCTCCATTAATTTTATTCTAAGCCGGCTATAAGGCGTGAAGTAGGCTCTTCCAGCCCTGGTTGCAGGAGGAGGTGTGGACGGGGGGGTATGCTGGGGTCCTAATGAAGACCGCACGCCACCTGAGCATAATAGCATTTGATTAAACAGGCAGCCCCTTGAATAGTGGCCTCTTCGTGCCACTGGCTTTCTTGAGTGACTCGTGCAGATTTATTTTTCTTAAGAATTCATTGTTTCATAATTTTTGGCAGAGGCCAGCAGAGCTACAGTATGTGTCTACTACGGAAATACCTGGAGCTTAATGACGTTTATTTATGCCTCTACTTCTTCACTTTATTATTGCTACCAGACTGGTAGTAATGAAGTGAGGATAGAGTACTAGCTGCAGAAGCATGGTAGTAGCAAGAGGAAGGTTGGAGGTGAAGAATAACTTAGAAGAGGGTAGGGAGGAAGGGTAGGAAACAGAGAGACAGTTAAAGAGGGGTGAGGTCAGATACCGAGAGAGATGACGGAGCAAGAGATGGGATGAGGAGAGAAGAAAAGCTATATAGAAAGGGTTTTGAGGGAGAGATAGGTAGAGAATGACAATCAGAGTTAGAGGTAGACTGGGTGGAGGTGGGGTTGGGGGTGAGAGATTTAGAGAGAAAAATAGAAGCAAATAAGTGAGAGATAGAATACCGGGGAGGGCCTTGGGAGTGGGGGCCAGATTAATTGCCTACTTTGCCTTGCCCTAAAGAATCTCTGGGTGAGAAACCACCCCAATTACGTATATAAAGTTGTGATCCTTATCCTCTCTTTGAATACAAATGCCCTCCAGCCCAGTTGATGAAACTTAAACCCTGGGGGCATCAGCCATGAATGAGTGTGTTTGTAGTCTGTTAAGATAAGACTGCAGTGTTAAGTGCTGTGAAGCAGTATTTATGTACAAATTTGTATGAGATGTGCATTGCGAATTTGTAACTTTTAAAAGTTTGAAAGCGCAAGTAATGCACATAAGGTGATGGCAACACATGGCAGAGGTGGCCACAGCTTGTGATTCACACTTAGGAATCTTGTACTGCTGTCACCTTACTATGAGCTAGGCTCCCTTGCTGAAATTTAGATCGGGTATTACATCTGACTTTTAGCTGTGCCAGTTGAGGATGTGGGTGGAGGTGGAGCCAATAGAGTAAGTGGGTGGAGCCAGTGTAGGAAGTGGGTGGAGCCAGGGAAAAGTGGGTGTGGCCTCCGACAAACAATTGAGCACCTGCACTTCATATTTTACAAATTAAGCAGTGCATGCATGGTATCTCTCTGAGTTAAACAGAAATACACCAAGGACTTAAGTTGTTGGCGGAGCAGGACGGAGGAAGACCGTGGGACCATGCATTTTATTGAATAAAATGCCCTCTGCCGTACAATACCATATTAAATATGGAGAAAGCACCTTCACAAGCGTACTGGCTATTCCAAATCACTGACTGGTGCAGGGAACAGTGGTGTTACTGGTGACGTAATTCTCTTATTAAAAAAGCAATTACATTCTCCCGTGTATTATAAACGTCACTGAGTCCCAGGCTAAGGATAGCGGAGGCATGGGGCTTGACATGGGTTTTTCAGAGTCTGCAGAAGGCAGGTTTGTCCATGGGATTGACGGTTCGTCAAGATACATAACGTCCGTGTAGCAAAAATCTAGTGTTTGTTTCTTTTAAAGGTTATTGGTAAAGCGAAAAAGTATCAAGACATTGAGGGGTGGGGGCTGGAAGATGAAGGAGAAAAAAGAAAACACAATATGACTGCTTTAATTATATAAAATATCACCATATTTATTCCGGGTATGGAATAAAGCCAGATTAGGCATGCGGTCACTAACCAGTCAACTAATCACCCTAAGACGCAGGCTCATGAGGCCCTATCACCATGCTTCAAATAGACCATATTAGGTAATTTTTAATGATAATGCCTCACTAAGGGCCAACTCAAGCCCCGAGGCTAAACCTAGCAGCCGATTTTTGCTGTTAAGTTTTAGGACCATAGACATTTAACATTTAGTTTAGAATTTAGTTTTTTTGTAGGGATCAACAGAGGTCCTGATGAGTAGGCAGGAGGGGTCTGCCTATGAAACATGTCATGTCGACAAAGTAGACCACACTTGTAATTCTACTTACTAACCCCCTTTTTAATGTTCCCAGCTTGCGAAGCCATTAAAGTTAATTTTTTCGACTAGCCAGGGAATTTTTACCCTTTTTTTACACTACCATTCATGTAAATAGGTCCCTACACTCCCTAACACATATCACTATCCTCATCACATCACATAGCCTATTGTCAAAAATATAAGTGCTCTCGCGTCACTAGTAGGTCGAAGCACGCCCCGCCCCGTAGAGGGACGGGAAGACCCCAATGATGGGAGAATGACACTATGGAATTCATAGTGTGTGAGGGGTATTTTAAAAACACACAGTGCCCTCATTCTGCCACTCGCAGAGAGGCCTAATTTTCAAATTGCAGTGTATCCACGAGTTTAGAGAATATACAAAATCATATAAAATTAGTCACCACTCACATTGATAGAATCCCATTGTTTACAAGTCTAGTTCAGGAGGGTGATTCTATCATCTCCTCTACACTTTCCCAATTGATTGTTTTGAACTGTAAGGGATGGCCACATCTTACCTCTACTATAGGATTCAGCTGATCGGCAACATGCATCTGGTGCTTAATTGTAAATGCCTGCAGGCAAATGGTAAATTGGACCCGGCTGGAGACAGGAAGCAAAAGCTTGGATATCATTCAGCAGTGACGTGCATGCAGGGGAGCTTCATAAAATGACAAGATGGCAAAAGTGAAAGCAGGGGTGCGCGCGACGGCAAACATGCAAGCAGAAAATGTGAAAGTAATCACGCACCAGAGGGCGCCTCGGGTTAATGAGATAACAAAGGCAGATGGCGGCTGCACGCGTTCACCCGCACATGCACGCAAGCTTTAGGCCAGGAAAAGCTTGTGGGTAGCACTTTGAAAAGCCCCTAACTAAAAGTCGAGCATTAGCGCATGCGTTCCTCTAGGCTCGACCTAAAAATGTGGCCATGCAGGCTTGTCTTGCATCCAGTGCATCAAGCGCTATAGAGATTTCTGTGAGCCATGGGTTGTTTGTTGGAGCTTGTATTTCATGCCAGACAAGTGATTTCATTATATAATTGCCCAATTCTATGCTTTGGTTCCAAAACCGCAATAAGCTTCTTTGATAAAAAGCCGACTAGCACAACACGCAAAACTCAAGGCTAGTTTGCGACTGATTTGTGGAAAATGGCAAGTTGAATATTTCTCTAAGACGGTTATCAACTTTTAATAGGGCGTAAGTTAAAGGCTGCTGCTTTTGATTTGAAGTATGTTAAGGGAGTGGAATGCCCACTCCTCGCTTGCAGCCACGCACCTATATGTTGAAATGGCACATATTTGTTGTATATGCAGGTGCCATATCCATTTATTTATTCTATTCAAGCCAACCACTATGACATTTGATTTTGAGGAGTTTATCACTAAGTCGTTTTCTTTGCAGTGTTTATACCAGGGCTGTTGAAGGCAATGCAGTTTTAGGCCTGATCTATGTCAAAGAACTGTCATCTGCCTACACATCCTTGCCTCTAGGTTTGATTGCTTGAGTTCTGCTGTTATGAATTTGAAGTTCCATTTCTGCCACACACAGGCTGGACAACACGGGGCAAGTATACAGCCTTGTTGCAGAAATCTTTCTTTAGAAATTCTATTGGTTTACAAGTTCTCATCTAGGTTTACCTGCATCCACGGATTACTACCGTGACTGAATAGCTCTTAATAGTAATGGCAACATACTCCAGGCAGATGGCTTCCTCCAAAGACTATTGTGGTTTATGCGGTCAAAGGAGGTCTAGAAATCACCAACGCAGGTGAAGAGCAGTTTCGAGTCTGCCCTGATGTGATGTTCAATCAATGTTGATGTGGCTATGATGTTATCAAGAGATTCTTTAGCTTTTCTGTCTGTTCGGAATCAAATTATTGTTGTAAGCCCCAAGTTGTTCTACTAGAATTGAGCCATAATATTTAACCTCCACATCTAGTAGAACAATCGGGCGATCATTGTTCGGGATTGAATTATCATCGTTTTATTAAGGTGGCACAAGATCGAGCAGTTCCATTAAGTAGGAACCATCCAAAAACTCCTTTAAAAAAGTGTGTCAAACCACTGGACCCAGTAATTTGGAATATGTCTATAGATGCCAGACGGCAGCACATTCATTAGATGACAACCCTTAGTTGTGCTACAGACCTCTAATAAATGTGAGTCTCACTGATTTGCGCCAAAGGTTAACATGAAAGTTGTCTATTTCTGCAATTAAATTATAATTGTGATGTTCACTTCCCCATGCAATAGAGTGTGCTTGATTTTACTAACATGACGCATATTTCAACCAAATTTCCATGGGGATACAATTTCTTTCTAACTTCAGCACTGGCCCATTAACTGATATAGGGCCAGATGTACGACCCGCAAAATAGCGCCTTACAAATTGTGAGTCTTTAGCGACTCGCAATTTGCGAGGCTCTATTTTGCATGTACAACAGTGTGTTTACCACTGTTTGCGATTCATAATGGGGTCGCAAATTGCGAGGCTCATGAATATTAATGAGCCTCTTGCAATTTGCGAGCCAATTGGGAATGACAGGCCCTCCCACGAATGGTGGCCGGCTGGGCTCAGCAGGCCACCATGTCTGGGATTGCTTTTAAATAAAACAGCTTTTTTTTTTTAATGCAGCCCGTTTTCCTTAAAGGAAAACAGGATGGTTTTTTTTAAAAAAATGAAACTTTTTCGTTTCAATTTTTAAGGGCAGGCAATGGTCACTGGGTCACTGCCTGCCCTTAAAATTTTTTTTTGAGCCAGTCACAAAGGGGAAGGGGTCCCCTGGGAACCCCTTCCTATTTGCGACTTCATTACCACCCTCTTGAAGAGGGCGGTAATTTGCAAGTGTTTTGCGACCGCAATTGCAGTTGCAAAACATTCATACAAGGCTCTGCGGTCGCGATTAGGAAGGGAACACCCCTTCCTAATAGTGAGTCGCAATACACTATTTTGCGAGTCGCAAATTATTTGAGAGTTGCAAAATAGTGTAAGTACATGGCTCAGACTAAAATTGCATGCGCAAATGGGACGCAAACCTCTCTCTTTGGCAGCTCATACTTAATTCTTGACCAATTATAAATTAAACTTGTTTGGGTTGGATCAATTTGTTTATCTTTCCTAATGACTCGTCTTAAACCTCTAAATCTAATATTATATCAACAATTCTTAATATGTGAAAATGACTGCCAACGAAATTTTGAGGCCAATGCCTAAATTAAGTGAGCTGTTCATATGGACAAAATGTAGAATATGTCTGCCAGGGAGGATGATTCAAAGAAAAATAGCAGATTTACAGCTCCAGGACCTGTTTTAATGACGAAAAATGCATTACCCAGTCTAGCGAACCACTTTAAGCTCTTCAGCTGGTTGACCCCAAACGCTTTTTCCCCTTGCAAGATTTTTATTAAATTGCTGGGACTTTCTATCAGCTAGTATTACTAGAGGAAAGTTATCTTTTTCCTAACTGGGAGTGACTGCACGGTCCACAATTTAGAAAGGCAGCTATACCTAAGTGTCGGTACCAGTCCTGACACTGGGTAGCCTCTCACACGGTGGCATGTCTCACCTGGCGCAATTAAAAGCACTAGCCTTAAGTAACAATGATAATGCCGACCAGCTGGCATTTTCAGAAGTTCTCTGGTATATTTGACTGGCGAGCACTGGCAAACTGGAATGTAGAGATGGCTCTGTGATTTTATGTACTTTTTCTTTTCAGTGGAGACTGCACACAAGAGACTTGGTCCTGCTTTCAGTCAGAAGCGATGTAGTGAAAGATTGAACCATATTTTCCTGAATTATGAGGTCGGTGGGATAGGCTGTATGTTCTAAAACAATCTTCAACCCCAATTTTTACGTGTAGGACGGTATCGGACCTGTCCCATCATGGATTGGTAGATCGGTATGGAGTGCATCCCTAATACCTACTAACATCAGTCTGGTGTGACTATATTTTACAGATCAGGCAGGCAAAATGGACACCCCATTGGCAGGTTTGGAGCATCAATGCATCTCCTCAAAAGTCCTCTGCAATTGGTGGTCCTACATAGTCTTAGGATGGCTGTTCAGCAACAATCAGTGCTCTGTCAGATAAAGCTACAGGGATCTAATGTACAGCTTCACATTAGGAACTTCGCCTAAACAGGAGCCAGTACCACTGGACCCAGCAGGCCATGATCTATCAGATGTTCAGGTATAGATCCATCTCGAAGATGGATGTCACTCTTTCTAGTAGAGGAAAGATTTCTATGTAACCTATGTCCAGAATGGCTATTTGGGATTAAACGATTCTTCATGGAATCAAAGGAAAGTAATGGAACCATGCTAAAAAACAATTTTGACGAGGATCAATTTACTAGGGTTAGACTGGGTGTAGCCAGCTGTTTTTAGGAAGCCATTACCAGGCAATCTCTAATTAGGGATTGCACTGCAACTTCTGCAGCTGCAGGAGGGCCCCTACCGAAGTGAGTATCTTGTTATAATAACTTCAGTGATCTGTTGAGTTCATAGATCAAACCCCGATATTGGTCGTGCTTGTCCCGTGCAATGAACCAAAGGAACCTCCTATTATACTGAAGATCGGGCAAAAGGAAGTATGCGTACTGCAATATTTCTATGCCCGTTTCACATGGATCTGGCCTTAGAGTCTGCTCTGTTCAATCCAGATGATCAAATCTCCTAAGCTGCATCCTAGCCATTTAGCCCAACCACGCAAAGTGGCCCTCCATATGCCATTAGACGTTACTGCAAAAAAACAGTGGAACACATCCAAACATGATGCCAAATTTCGACGGAGGTCCCCCAGGGTATGGCCATACAGTCAGCTGAGTCCAATCCAGACCAACACAGACCACAGACACTCCTTGGCAGCATCCTAGCCATCCCTTACCAGCTATGCTAAATGATTCCATATATAGTCTGGGGAGCTACTCATCGCCAAATGCCAAAATGTGCCGGTGCATTGGGCCAGCAAGCATGTGGTGCTGGGGGAATGCAAGAACAAACTTCCACAGGAGAAATGTTTCGTTTAGATAGCTCCAGTCCGCTCTGTCTCAAAATCTAGGGGAGTAGAGGGGAAAGCACTGGGGGTCTGGAAGACTACATCTGCACTACTAAAATATCAGACGAGAGATGGATAGAGAGGAACTTGGAGTCATGCACTGACAGCCTATGGGACTTCGCCACCTGCCAATTAATGGCAAAAGCAGAAAAGGGCTTGTCTCAAGCTGTAAGTACTGGGCCCAAACAGGCCTCTTTCAGGAGCAGCAGAGGCTGATAGGCAGACGAGGAAGTTTACAGAATTTGCATCAATAAGTGAGCCTTGCAATTTTCAACAGAAATAGGAAGTTCAAGTACTTTGGCTGCTTTGAAGGTGACTGTCATAAAAAAGGTCACCTCCTCGAAGATGGGTCAAAGAGACAGCCCAGCAAAAAACCGATGTAGAGGCTATCATGAGTATGATATGGAGGAAGAAGTTTACCGGCCTCATGATTCTCCGCACCTCTGTGGGAAACAAATGTCAGCAACTTTATGCAATCTGATTCAAAGCCAAAGAGGGCATCTATTTTAGCGACTATATGGCACATGGTAGAGGTTCACACAAAGGATTATTCCCAAAAGAGACGTTCTGTTGTTTCCACTTTACCCGAAGTAGACTGTGTGTTTCAGATAAAAGAAGTCCACTCCAGCCGTCAGGGCCTTTAGCACTGGCACTGCTACATGGCAACTAGCTAGGCCTTCAGGGCCCAAGTTGCTTTGGGATGGCTTTGTCCCGGATTGACTGGCATTGAATCAGGGTCTACCAACGGCGGCTTCTTCAGGCCAGAAGGCCACTAAGGGCGGTAGAGCGAAACAGAAGAGCTGATGCAGCCACATAGTGTGGGTGAGCTGAGTGCATGAGAAACTCCATGTGCTGTCTTTCAAAAACCATAATTGGCTTTGAAGACTATATCCAGGTCAGAGTCAATATTTGAAGCTGTAGAAATTCCCACGTGACTGGAAAAAAGAAACCCCTAAGGGTGAAAGGCTCCTGTCTGTGGTGCTTCTTGTGATTTTATTTTTACTGAAAAGTTTTCCTTGGAATGCTGCGATGTAGAAGGCCTACTAATGGAACTAGTCCTAGAGTGGGAACAATCCCAACCTTTGTGGGTCTGAGCCATGAAGAGCTTGGCTTCCCTATATACGATAGCCTCGCAGTGCATGAAGCTGCAGTCATCCAAGCAACTGAAGTCTTGTTTGAGGCCTGGACCACACGGCCAATTGTGGGCATCCAAGATTGACATGCGTTTGAGACAGGAGCAAGTTTATTTGAAGCCTGATATTTTATGGGTAACATGGCATTATAAACTGTGACTGGGGGCAAATGTACTATTCTCACTCCGCTGGGGGCTTCCCCAAGGGCAGGTGCTAAACAGTGACTGGGGGGAGGGGGCAAATTTAGTATTCTCACCTTGCTGGGGGCGTCCCTCAGGGCAGGTGCTGGACAGTAGAGGGGGCAAATTTACTATTCTCACTCCGCTGAAAGCGACTCTTAGGTCAAGTTCTGGACAGTGGCTGGGGGGCAAATTTACTATTCTCACTCCACTGGGGTGTCCTAAAGAGCAGGTGCTGGACAGTGGCTGGGTGCAAATTTGCTATTCTCATTCTGCTGTTGGCGCCCCTTAAGGCAGGTGCTGGACAGTGGATTGGTTTGCCTTCGCAGAGAACGCACAATGTTAGACAACCAAGAGTGGTATTAGAGAAGCCACAAATCCGAACGCCATTAAAACATGTTCACTAATGCCAAAACAGAATATGCCCAATTAACATAGTTGCAAGATAAGCATGCAAAAGGAAAATTGTGCTTACTTTTTAGGTCTCGGCCTAGCGCACACTGTGCAGCCGAGATTTTATGTTTACAAGTATGGGGGCTTGAACCCGCCCCTTTTCTCCATTGGCTGGCTTCCTAAACGGAGGCCAGCCATTGGAAGAAAGGGACATCACTCCGTTCAAGCCCTGTCTTTTTCGGATTCGGGGGAGTGTTTTTTGCAGTTTTTAACTCTGTGATGTCATCCGTCACTCAACAGCAAAAACCACGCCCCCGAATGCGAAAATGGCTGCGCTTTTCTGACGCCATTTCTGCTCGACCGCTGCCGGAAGAAGTCAAGAAGCTGCCGAGTCCTCCGGCGAGTGCTCGCTTTTCTTGCTTCTCTTCCCTGATTGTGCCCGTGTTATTGCCTCTGTCCCCTCTGTTGTGCGTCTGCCCCCTCGTTGTGCTTGCTTTCCGCCCCCCTCTCTGTGCTTGCTCGCCTGCCCCATTCGTTGCTTGTGCTTGCTCTCCTGCCCCTGCCCCCTCGTTGGTTGTGCTTGCTCTCCTACCCCCCCTCGTTGGTTCTGCTTGCTCTCCTGCCCCCGTTGGTTGTGCTTGCTCTCCTGCCCCTGCCCCCTCGTTGCTTGTGCTTGCTCTCCTGCCCCCTTGTTGCTTGTGCTTGCTCTCCTGCCCGCTTGTTGCTTGTGCTAGCTCTCCTGCCCCAGCCCCCTCGTTGCTTGTGCTTGCTCTCCTGCCCCCTCGCTGCTTGTGCTTGCTCTCCTGCCCCTGCCCCCTCGTTGCTTGTGGTTGCTCTTCTGCCCCTGCTCCCTCGTTGCTTGTGCTTGCTCTCCTGCCCCTGCCCCCTTGTTGCTTGTGCTTGCTCTCCTGCCCCTGCCCCCTCATTGCTTGTTGTGCCTCTGTGCCCTGCTTGTGATCCGATTTTTGTGCCTCTGTGCCCCCGTGCCCCCTCGTTGCTTGTGCTTGCTTCCCCCTCGTTGCTTGTGCTTGCTCTCCTGCCCCTGCCCCCTCGTTGGTTGTGCTTGCTCTCCTGCCCCCCTCGGTGGTTCTGTCCGCTCTCCTGCCCCCCGTTGGTTGTGCTTGCTCTCCTGCCCCTGCCCCCTCGTTCGTTGTGCTTGCTCTCCTGCTTCTGCCCCCTCGTTGCTTGTGCTTGCTCCCCTGCCCCCTCGTTGGTTGTGCTTGCTGTCCTGCCCCCTCGTTGCTTGTGCTTGCTGTCCTGCCCCCTCGTTGCTTGTGCTTGCTCTCCTGCCCCCTCGTTGCTTGTGCTTGCTCTCCTGCCCCTGCCCCCTTGTTGCGTGTTGTGCCTCTGTGCCCTGCTTGTGATCCGTTTTTTGTGCCTCTGTGCCCTGCTTGCGATCCGGTTTTTGTGCCTCCCTGCCCCCCTGCCCCCTCGTTGCTTGTGCTTGCTGCCCCCTCGTTGCTTGTTGTGCCTCTGTGCCCTGCTTGTGATCCAGTTTTTGTGCCTCTGTGCCCCCCTGCCCCCTTGTTGCTAGTGCTTGCTCTCCCGCCCCTGGCCCCTCGTTGCTTGTTGTGCCTCTGTGCCCTGCTTGTGATCCGGTTTTTGTGCCTCTGTGCCCTACTTGTGATCCGGTTTTTGTGCCTCTGTGCCCTGTTCGTGCCTCTGTGGCCTGCTTGTGATCAGGTTTTTGTGCCTCTGTTCCCTGCTTGTGCCTCTGTTCCCTGCTCGTGCCTCTGTTCCCTCCTTGTGCCCCCTGCTTGTGATCAGGTTTTTGTGCCTCTTTTCCCTGCTTGTGCCTCTGTTACCTGCTTGTGATCCGGTTTTTCGTGCCTCTGTTCCCTAGGGCGTTACTGGGCAGAGAGCTGTGTGTGTGGCTTTGTCCGTGTGTGTGGCTTTGTCTGTGTGTGTGGCTTTGTCTGTGTGTGTGGCTCTGTCTGTGTGTGTGGCTTTGTCTGTGTGTGTGGCTCTGTCTGTGTGTGTGGCTCTGTGTGTGTGTGTGTGTGTGTGGCTCTGTGTGTGTGTGTGTGGCTCTGTGTGTGTGTGTGTGTGTGGCTCTGTGTGTGTGTGGCTCTGTGTGTGTGTGTGGCTCTGTCTGTGTGTGTGTGTGTCTGTGGCTCTGTGTGTGTGGCTCTCTGTCTGTGTGTGTGGCTCTGTCTGTGTGTGTGGCTCTGTGTGTGTGTGGCTCTGTGTGTGTGTGTGTGTGTGTGTCTGTGTGTTTCGCTCTGTCTGTGTGTGTGGCTCTGTGTGTGTGTGGCTCTGTGTGTGTGGCTCTGTGTGTGTGGCTCTGTGTGTGTGGCTCTGTGTATGTGTGGCTCTGTGTGTGTGTGGCTCTGTGTGTGTGTGGCTCTGTGTGTGTGTGGCTCTGTGTGTGTGGGTGTGTGGCTCTGTGTGTGTGTGTGTGTGGGTGCGTGTGGCTCTGTATGTGTGTGGGTGTGTGTGGCTCTGTGTGTGTGTGGGTGCAAATGCACTAGGTCTCGCATTTGCGAGAGATTAAGCTATTGGCATTGTAAATAACTGCCATTTATTTATGTTTTAAAAACAAAAATAATGTCATGAGCAATGCCAATAGCTCTAACTTTAACAAGGATGAGACCATTGCATTGTAAATGCTTGTTTATAATGAAGAGCGGTTGAAAGGCCTCCCTCGTTTCTGTGCCCTGTGCCCCCTCCCCCACCTCCCTCCGCACCACCTTCTCCTGCCGCTGCTTCCCTGCGGCCCGCCCCCGCTGTCCCCATTCGCCACCCTGCTCCCGCCTCCCAGCTGCTCCTCCCGCCCACAGCCATTCTTATGGTGGCTGCGCAGCGTTGAAAGGAGCCACCTCTGACTCTGCCAGCAGTTAGGTTGCCCCCCAGCCGCCGCACGGTCCTCCTGTGGCGCTAGTAAGATCTTTGTGCTCCTGATCTCGTTTTTGCTTCGTTTTGTGCCCTGGTCCCCTCTCTCCCCGTTTTTCTTCTGTGCCCTGATCTTGTTTTGCTTCGTTTTTTGTGTGCCCTGTGCCCGTCTCTCCCCGTTTTTCTTCTGTGCCCTGATCTTGTTTTGCTTCGTTTTTTGTGCCCTGTGCCCCGCTCTCCCCGTTTTTATTCTGTGCCCTGATCTTGTTTTGCATCGTTTTTTGTGCCCTGTGCCCCTCTCTCCCCGTTTTTCTTCTGTGCCCTGATCTGGTTTTGCTTCGTTTTTTGTGCCCTGTGCCTCTCTCCCCGTTTTTCTTCTGTGCCCTGATCTTGTTTTGCTTTGTTTCTGTGCCCCCCTACCCCGCCTCCCTCTGCACCACCTTCTCCCGCTGCTGCTTCCCTGTGGCCCCGCCCCCGCTGTCCCCATTCGCCACCCCGCTCCCGCCTCCCAGCTGCTCCTCCCTCCCACAGCCCTTCTTATGGAGGCCGCGCAGCGGCCGCGCCTCTGGCGTGCCGAAGGCGCGCCTAAGGCAAGCTCGTCTACGCCCGTCCGCGCCTGGACCGCGCCCAGCAACAGAACCCCTGGCCCTCACTCCACTCATAATCCCCCGACTGAGATACGACTCCGCTGCCCTCACCGCACTCAACACCGGACGAACACCCGCCTGCTACCGAGCCACCCCGAAGCGAACCCACGGACCCTTCACCTGCCAAGCCTGCAAATACACCTGCCTCCGAACCTGCAGACTACCCACCGGACCTCGCAACAACAACAACCACCTCAAATGTATCCTCCTCAACACATGCTCCATCCACAAGCATGCCGTCGAACTCTGGGACTTCCTCGACACAACAGCACCAGACGTCGCCTTCCTCACGGAAACCTGGATGAACGCCTCCTCGGCCCGAAATCGCCACAGCCATCCCGAACGGCTACAAAATCACCCAGAAGGACCGCGTTAATCCAACCCGGAGGAGGAATCGCCATTGTCTACAGGAACACTATCAACATCACGACCATCACTGAAGACACACTCTCAGCCGCCGAACACCTGCACTTCCAGATTCACACTGACCCCAAGACCACACTTAGAGGAACACTCATCTACAGACCCCCAGTCCCACGCACGCAATTCAGTGAAACCATCGCTGACTTCATCAGCCCGCACGCCCTAGCCTCACCAGAATACATACTCCTAGGAGACCTTAACTTCCACCTGAGAAAAACAGCGACAACAACACCATCACCCTACTCGATAACCTCGCCAACCTCAGACTCAAACAACTGGTGAACACCCCAAACCACATCGCTGGCCACAGGCTCGACCCCATCTTCTCCGCCAACAACCACTTCTCCTTCAGCCATTCCTCCGGACTACACTGGACCGACCACAGATGCATCCACTTCACCTTCAAAAAGAATACATCCCACCACCGCACGCAACAAATTCCCCGCAGACACTGGAGCAAAATCACCACAGACCAGCTCCTCTCATCGCTGAGCCAGAACCCACCAACAAACACCGCTGAAACCAACGACGCAGCCCACAACCTCGCACAGTGGATCACCAACTGCGCCGATGACCTTGCACCTCTGAAGAACCCCCCAGGCATGACCGGCTACAGGAAAACTCCATGGTTAATAGACGCCCTTAAAGAATCAAAGAAGTACTGCAGAACCCTCGAAAAAACCTGGCGCCACGAACAAACTACAGAAAACATGACAGCCCTCAAGACCGCCACCCGCAAACACCACCAGCTGATCCACACCACCAAAAGGACATAATTCAAAGAGCGACTAGATAACAACACCCACAACAGCAAGGAACTCTTCAACATCGTCAAAGAACTCTCCAACCCCAGCGCCAGCAACAACATCACACCATCGCAAGAACTCTGCAACTCCCTCGCCTTGTTCCTCCACCGAAAGATCGCAGATATACACGACAGCTTCAGACCACAGACTCCGCCTCCAGTCACCGAACCAACGACCCCCACGACCACCCTCAGTGCCTGGACCCCCATCAGCACTGAAGAAACCACCAACGTCATGAACTCCATCCACTCCGGCTCCCCCTCGGACCCATGCCCCCATCAAATCTTCAACAAAGCAGACACCATCATCGCACCCCATCTCCGGAACGTCATAAACATCTTGTTCGCGTCAGCCACCTTGCCTGAGAGCTGGAAGCACGCAGAAATCAACGCCCTTCTGAAGAAACCCACAGCAGACCCCAAAGACCTCAAGAACATCCGCTCCATCTCTCTTCTTCCCTCTCCGGCCAAGGTCATCGAGAAGACCGTCAATAAACAGGTGACTGCTTTTCTCGAGACAAACAACTAGCTCGACCCTTTCCAGTCCGGTTTTCGAGCCAACCACAGCACCGAGACCGCCCTCATCGCAGCCACCGATGACATCAGGACCCTGATGGACAATGGAGAAACAACCGCCCTCATCCTCCTGGACCTCTTGGCAGCCTTCGACACCGTATGCCATCACACCCTAATAACACGCCTCTTCACCACTGGGATCCAAGGAAAGGCCCTGGACTGGATCACCTCGTTCCTCTCTGACAAAACCCAGAGAGTCCGCCTCCCTCCCTTCCGCTCGGAAGCCACCAAAATAATCTGCGGCGTACGCCAAGGATCCTCGCTCAGCCCAACGCTCTTCAATATCTACATGAGCCCCCTCGCCGCCATCGCACGCAAACACAACATCAAAATCATCTCCTACGCCGACGACACCCAGCTGATACTCTCCCTCACCAAAGACTCAGCCACCGCCAAAACCAACCTACAGGAAGGAATGAAAGACGTCGCAGAATGGATGAAGCTCAGCTGCCTGAAGCTGAACTCAGACAAGACGGAGGTCCTCATCCTCTGACAATCCCCCTCCGCCTGGGATGACTCCTGGTGGCCCTCAGCACTGGTCTCCGCACCAACACCCTCGTACCACGCACGCAACCTGGGATTCATCCTGGACTCCACCCTCATGATGACCAAGCAAGTCAACGCCGTCTCGTCAACATGCTTCAACACCCTGGGCATGCTCTGAAAGATATTCCGGTGGATCTCCACCGAAACCAGAAAGACGGTCACCCAGGCCCTCGTCACTAGCCGACTGGAGTATGGAAACGCCCTATACACAGGAACCACCGCCAAACTCCAGAAACGACTACAACACATACAGAACGCCTCCGCACGACTCATCCTCGACATCCCTCACCATAGCCTCATATCCGCCCACCTGAGAGACCTGCACTGGCTCCCCGTCAACAAGAGAATCACATTCAGGCTCCTCACCCACGCACACAAAGCTCTCCACGACATGGGCCCCAAATACCTCAACAACCGCCTCACGTTCTACACTCCCACCTGCCGGCTCCGCTCCGCCAGCCTCGCCCTTGCCATCGTCCCACGGATCTGCAGAACCACTACCGGAGGAAGATCGTTCTCCTACCTGGCTGCCAAGACATGGAACTCCCTCCCCGCACACCTACGACTGATCCAGGACCATCTCACCTTCAGGAGGCACCTCAAGACCTGGCTATCCGAGCAGTAGCAGCACCCCCCCCCCCCTCCCTTCAGCGCCTTGAGACCCTCACGTTTGAGTAGCGCACTCTATAAATGTTTTGATTGATTGATTGAATAACGTAACCAATAGCATGTATTTTTGTAATTAAGTTTGACTGCCGGCTGGTAACTTTCACCCCTAAACGCATGTGCAGTAAGTCAATGCACATGTAGTCCTACCTTACTGTCTTGCTCAAGTAAGAGAATATTTCCCAAATAAAAAAAATGGCTACATGTTTTCCCACGGTTACAAACACCACAAACTAATATTGCAAAAAAAAGCTTGTTCTGTCACAAATGATTTCCTTCAAAAAAATGCATTACAAAACATATTTCCTTTTTTAAAAAGACGTACCAAAGTTAAAAAATATCAATGTTGTGAACCAACATTTTGTAGTCAGTTGCTCTGTGACACTGATCACCACTAGACGTGTCTGATATCCGTGCTGTCAATAACTGTTACAGCTTTAGACAGTGCCACCTAGTGAGTAAAGTATGTCCAGCGTTTAGACCTACTTTCCTATTATAACCTTAGAAATAAAATGTTTTAAAAAAAATTATAAGGTATTTTTACTATATTTCAAAAAACCTACCAGTTTCACAGCTGCCTGCATGAATGTATGAGGAATGAATTGCTACTAAAGTAAAAACATTTTTCTTTGGTCAAATAAAACAAGGTTTCAAATAAATGTTACAACAATTAACATTTTTTTACAAAAAAGAACAGCAATACCCACTTGAGACATGTTTTTCAGAATGTTATGTGGAGAAATGTACTTTAAAAATTACATCTCTAAAGTGAGAAACTAATTATCCAAAACAAGGGTGGTGAGGATATCCCTAATCTTGATCCTGGAGAGTGGCAAGGAGAATACAGGCAAAATACAACTTCTCTTCAGTAACCTCTCAGCTCAGCTACTGAACAATGCTCAGGCGGGCGGCCTTATTTTTTAAACTACTTAGCGCCGTTTCGCATAACAGTATAGTATCACAGTCTCCATGCTTTTCAGCAGGTTTTAGTAGTTTGACGATTTCAAAATTGCCACAATATATGGTGTGTATATTTTCTAAAAAAAAAACGACATTTTGCTTTTTCCAACAATACAAGGATACTGTTCTGGCAGTTCAATTCCCGTCAAACCATACTCCTCCTTATAACAGAAAGTTTGTCTTGACGTTGTAAGTATAAATTTGTTCTAGGTGCTTGACAATGGGTGGGGTACAGCTTTGCTATTCTCACTTTGCTAGATGCGAACCTCCTGTCAGTTGCTGGGGGACAAATTTGCTATTCTCACTCTGATAGCGGCGTGCCTCCAGTCAGGAGTAGGACAGGGGTTGAGGGCAAATTTACTATTCTCACTCTGCAGGGGGGAATACCCCAGGACAGTGGCTGGGCAAAATCTCACTCCGCTGGGGGCGACCCTCATGGCAGGTGCTGGACTCTGCTGGGGGCGTCCCTCAGGGAGGTGCTGGGCAGTGACTGGGTGTAAATTTTACTATTCTCACTTTACTGGGAGCATCCCTAAGGGCAGGTGATGGACAACTGCTGGTGGGCAAATTTAAAATCCTTACTCCACGGGGGTGACCCTCAAGGCAGGTGGTGGACATGTGGAAAATTAATACGGTTTGGTAAACATTATCTGCGCCATCTTGCCTTTTCCCTCGATGCCACACTTTTTCATGCACACCCGCCATCTTAGGTGCCTTGGCCAGAACCACGCTCTGCGCGCCACTGACCCCTATCACGGCTCTTCTCCCTCACAAGCACATCCCCCGCACGCTGACAGCCCCCGCTCTCACATGCCTTGGGTCATAAACCTCTCTTCCACGCAGCTCTGCCTCGGAACCCCATCCTGTTCCCAGCGCGACACTTCCCTCCGTCCCTTTCATGGTCCCGGATCCCTTGATAACACCCCTCTTTCCTTTGTGCCCGTTTGTCTCACTCGTTCCCAAGCCACCACCTGGCCCGCGGATACTGTCATTGCCCCCTTCCTCCTGTACAGTAGGAAACCCCCCCCCCCATCAAAGGATCCTTGAGCTGATCAAAGCCCCCACCCCATGAGATCCGATCAACCTCACACATTCCGTGAAACGGCGGAATGTCCAGCTGCGCGATAAACATCATCTGTTGTGACCGGGGTGGGGACTTAAACTGTAAATATGTGTGGGAACGGGCCTGAAGCGGGGATTCCGAGGATGTCTTTCCGTACATCAAAGAGTTGACAGAGATGTGTTTTATGCAATAAAGTAATAAACTCATGTATAAGAGGCCAGGCCTCAGAGATGCAGTTAGAGCACCTCGTGACGATGCTTGCTGTCTGAACTGATGTGTTCTCCTCCGGAGAGAATAAACCCTTGTTTCCAGTTTTCCAGTCTCCAGCGCCTGCCTCTTCATTGATTAATATTTTGTGGGTTAAAGAGGCGACACCGCCGGGCAACACTTAAGGATCTTTGTTTACTGGTTGCTTCCTACCTTTTAACAATTGGCGTCCCAAACGTGGGGCCCATCATCGACACGTGGATCCAGTGGGAGAGGTCCTGACGACAGAGTGAACGACTGCAACGATCGGGAGAGCTCATGCCCAATAGACCCTCGTCTGGCAGCCGATCATCCGAACTTCATTGGTTCTGAATCGACCTCTCTCGAGTGATCTACGGTCCTGACTGGGAACCCTCAGGAGTGCCGCGGCAATATCGGAGATTGGAGGACGATCGGGCGCTGGACGCGGAAGACGAGAAACAGCCCATGTGGTCCGGGTAAGGTCGTGTAAACACGACGAATTACGAAATGGTTGTTTGATTGATTGGAAAATAGTAGTATTACTCTTTGTTGATTCATTTGGAGATTCGCTGTCTGCAAACGGAGAAACAATAGGCTCTCCCTTTGCAAGCAGTGAAGGATAGGTAACGCAGACTTTCGTCTCCATTGTAATCCATCGTGCCTATCTTTCTCCCCCACTGATTGATTGTTTGAAGATTGTTCTCTGGAGATTTCCTTCGCCCCCACTGATTAAATGATTGAACCCGAACTAACGTTTGCGGATTATTTTCTGGAGATTCTCTATCTACAAACAGGAAAGAACAGATTTCCTCTTTGCAGATGGTGAAAGGGTAAGTAACGCAAACCTTTGCGGGCCTACTTATTCTCCCCACTGGTTGATTGACTCATTGACTGATTGATTGATTGTAAGGGTCGCTCCCTGTTTTATTGTCAGAAAAGATTTTGCTTTTGAGATATTCACTATTTGCAAACAACGTAGAATAGCAATATTCTGTCTAGTCTTTGCAGGTAGTGAAGGATAGGTAACACGGACCTTTTTGTCCCCGTAGTGATCTGTCATGCCTATCTTCTCCTCACTGATTGGTAGCTGGTTCAACCCGGACCGTTTATTAGAGGTGGACCATCTAGCTCCACTGGAAGGCACCCCTAATAAAGACATGTTCACAAAATATGGATTAGTTACCATAGCCTATAGTAAGCTGTGGCATAAGTATACCAAAGAAAACCAAGAGAAACAGTGGCCACTGATAGGATCCTTCGACCTTGATAAAATAGAAACGTTAGAAACAGCCCTTTGTAACAGTAAGACGACGCCCATCATGCTCGACAGTCTCGGTATGTGGCGCAAAGAAGCAATGCAACGAAAGAAAAGAGACGAAGTCAGAGTAGGTAAAGAAACGCGACAGACAAATACCTTCGCATCTGGTAGGCCAAAGGAAGGGATAGCGGCGACCCAGTTCCAAGGAGTAAACACAGGAAGGGAACGGTGTAGAGGGGTATACCGACAGGACAATCCCAAGACACAACGACCCGAAAGTAATCCCCCGACACTACGCATAGGACGAACAGACTTAGGGCAAAACCAATGTGCTTTTTGTAAATATTCGGACACTGGAAAGCCCAATGCCCGGCTCTACTGAACACGGGTAAGAGCAGAGGGCCGACAGAAATAACAGGCCGCCCGAAAGGGAAAAGGCGTGAGACAAAGACGAATCACACTGACACGGGCAGGCCGGATAGAACCACCCCGTTTGATTACGCCCGATGGCACAGATTCCGCCAGACGGATTTCAGCGATATGTTAGAGTTCTCATAGGACGAACAACGCTAAGACGGGAAACCAAGTCAAGCTCTAGGTTACCCGGTGACGAACCCCGTACTACCGCTGCTGTTCCTGAACACAAAAGCCACCCTTTCGGATAACATACAGAAACAACGCACAGAGTAGTTTCGGACAGATTAGTACACATTCCATTAATGAACTCAAACTTTGAGCGCAATGGGACTGATTACTCTCTGCTGCCCCCACTCTGTGAAAAAAAAAGGCAATTACAGGCTTGCATAGACAACCCCCCGTTCAGGAAAGCTGTTCTTGTGGACACCCCCCCCATTACCCAGGCATAAATACCTACCCCCGCTGCAGTAAGGTTCTCGTAGTAAAAAGATTCAAGGAAGACAAGTCTCTGTCATATAATTTAAGATTTATTTTCAGTAAAGTAACACCATAATAATAGGAGCAATGCAATACATATTTCCGGAAGTTCCCACAATGCAACAGGTCGCCGGTCACGCCCATCCGGAAGGTGAAACACTCAGCACGTGTGGGGCGGAGTCCTGCCGGCAACCAGCGATCACAGAGGTCGCCGGTGGGATGTCCAGGAGGCACCATGGGCCCGGCTTGTCCCATCCTCTTCTCCCATATGGTCCCGCCGTTAGGATTCCTGGTTCTTCACCGCCGCGGCCCAGGCCACGAGTAGGGAGGGGGCGGAACCAGATGACCCCCTCCCTCGTATCTTCTGGTCCGGCCATCACGAATACCTCCGCTGAAATTGGTGCAGGGTGGGCTGGGAGAGGGAGGTGGCGCGAACGAGCCCCCCTCGCCTCCCCAGGTGGAGGTTTCCCAGCCCCGGCCCGGCGCAGAAGTCCTCCAGCCGGGCGACGACCCTACCTGCGCAGCACAGAACATACAACGGCTGGCCACCCTACCTGCGCAGCACAGAGCATGGAATGGCCGGCCACCCTATTTGCGCAGCACCGGACACAGAATGGCCAGCACCCCTATTTGCGCAGCACAAGACATACGATGGCCCTCAAATGTACTGGTGGAGGCACCACAGCTGCACCCTGGTGCCCCGAGCCGAATGTCCTGCTCCCACGGCACAGTTCCGTCTTCTTTTTCGCCCCAAAAAGTCTATGCAACTAGGACGCTTGCCCACCTGGGCACGGGTCCCCACCTCCGACAGCATCTCCTCGACCTTGAAGATTCTACAAGAGTCCCAGGAGCCCTCGGCCCCTACAGGCTTCCGGTGGGGAACGACTGCTCTGATCACTCACGACGTAGCCACAAGATGGTGGTGCTCTCGTGTCGGCGCCAGCTTCAGTCTGAACCATCCTGAAAGACTGTGGGCTAATGAATTCGAGCAAGCTCCGGCTGAACCTCAACGTGACCCGGTAGGGGAAATTTTGCTTCCCTCCCCCTTTTTGACTGATGGTCCACATTGCCTGCCCCTTCTGTTAGCACAAGTCTTTTTGAACTGCCGCAAGGGACTCTGGTCCAACCGCCGGTTGTTGGAGACATTTTGTCCCTGATGCTGTCTCCGGACTAACCCGGCCTCGCTCAAAATGGCGCCGGTGTCAACAGGAACTCACGAACGCCTCGTGGTGTTTTTCGCTAATAAGACTTGATGTTCTGAGATATGTATATGTTCCTTTGTACACTTGATGAAAAAGAGGGAGGGTTCACTTGACGAACATATAAAAAGATCCCGTTAAAATGTTGTTTTCAATGTACGATTTATTATGATATTATTGTAACTGATACATAACGTCGCTTATGACACACGCCCACAGTATGTATATAGGAAATTTGATTACAACCAGTCTGACTATGCTTCCAGTAATGAAATGAATGCCCCCCTGATCCCTCAACTATTGATAGATGTTTTTAGTTTCCTGCAAATAACTAATAAAAGCTTTTGAAATGTTTTTTTAATACTGCAAAATAGCTCCCCCGCCCCTACTATACGCGCCTCGGCCAACGCCGTGTCCGGCCGAATACGATTACACTCTCGTATATACATGCTGAATAATTGTGCAAATAAAGGTTTTTTTCAAACTATGAACAGGTATCGTATACTTTTGTAAATGTGGGATCAGCGGGAGGGTTTTCTGTGCGATCTGTTTTGTTCTCTTTTTAAGGTTACTAGAAAATGGTTGCTTAGCCCCGGATTGGTGATCGAATCTAAAGCACAACACGCTGCCATCAAGTGTGCGACTGGCTCAGGAACAGACGCATGGGGAAGGACCTCGACTTCTGGGAACGGGTAAAGTAGAGCGGTATGAACGATAAAATGTTATGAGGGTATGGCACTCGAAGGTACTAGGGAACAGGGTTGGCCGAAGAGCCGGTATGCCTTAGGACATCACAGCATTGGGAATGATTTAAGGATCCCGATGGCTAGATACATCTACAAGCCAGGTACCTCGCACTAAACGCCTCTGATCTCTAACAATTCCTTACACACGACCTATAATGCCACACTCGGACCGTCTTCCCCATGATCAACTTATCGCTCGCCATCCTTACCACACTGCCCGCCCCCGCCCTGGCTTCAGAAACCAAGGCCCCAGGGATTACATCCCGAGGAGATAAGACGAGTATGTGGTAAGTAAAGGACTTTCGTGCCCGTACACTTGATATGCGTGAATGCTGTCCCCCTCTCCCTTCCCCTCTTTTCCTCCCCCTACAGGTTACATTGGAATAACGACTGGGGTATAATGAAGATCCGAAGCCAGGCCATGGCTGATACACGAGGCGGACTAACGCAGCAAGATGGCACCCAAGGACGCCCACGAACTACCCTTGTAACGAAAGAGCCAATAGTTGTATGATCTGATGGGGCGCGATCACCCCTAACCCGTGTTGCGTGAATGAGCACATGTCACGTATGTCTGAACCTATGAGAAAATGCTTTCTATGCGACTGAAACATTGACTTAACTAGGCAAAGGACCAAGAGTGCGAGAAGTGCGACCCGATGGTGCCTTTTACTCAATACATGTCCCTTTGTACCTGACCTAATGCTTGTCTGTCCCAAACTGCATGTTTTCTAAATTCTAACACAGACCTGTAGTATCACATGTTGTGTAATGCGCTGAATAGCCTATCCTAGTACACGACCACTATCCATGTCTCACGTGTACTGTTTAGCCTATTGTTGCATCTCTCTCTCTCTCTCTCTCTCTCTCTCTCTCTCTCTCTCTCTCTCTCTCTCTCTCTCTCTCTCTCCCCCCTCCTCCACGCTCTCACTCTTCATAACGACTGGCACCTAATTGGCGAACCGCCATCCATGGTGCACCACCCAATTGGCTCCAAATACCGCAAGTATTTGCACAAAATTTGTCTTAATAAAATCACACTGATTCCATGTTACTACCTCTCCTTTCTGCTAAATATTGATAAAAACTAGATTGGCCAGAAGAGAAAGGACAGGTAAGACGACTGAAGTTCCCTAATCTGACCCGTAATCAGGGAACCACATGTCAGTGGCTTTTATGATAAACATGCTTCAGGTAACGCGACCCTCCCCGTCCCGAATTGTCTCAATGCCCAAACAGTAAAAGTGATCGAAACCTCCCCGTCTTCTCAGAACACCCCCCCAGTTTTGTATCAGCTGCCCCGAACGAGAGTTTTGAAAAATGTGGCTCACCCCCCCCCGACTGTAAGAGATGGGTTGGCTTACAACTGACACAGACCAGCCGTTGTTCTTAGAAATAATTTTTGATGAACAAACTGCAAAGTTTAGAAATTCGAGGAATGTCCCCGAACGCATACCAACTGAACTATAGCCTTCTGCTAGATCACACCCTTATGACACAAAGCAAAGCGAAAGCCCCCCCCCCAGTCTGCTATGTTCCTAGCCGCTTTCCATAAAAACCCCGGTCACCCCAAGGATGAGTTGAATAGATATCGCAAGCCCCCCCCCCCCCCGTTTTTAATGAAGTAGCTAGGTTGTAAAAGACTATGTAGAAATTAGAATGATGTTTGCAAAGTTAAGATTAGATCGAAATGAAGAAATTGTTGCAGTAAACCCTGTTGAAAGTGAAATGTTTAGCGAAAAAAAAAAAAAAAAAAAAATAGGATGCATCGACATAGTGGAAATTGTTTAGCCTATGTCCACCCCTCTGAAAGATATCTATCAGGCCAAGGTGATAGCACGTTGCACTTTTTTTCATAAAAATGCAGAGCCCCGAAGAGCGGTATGGCTTTGCAAGACTCGTACTAGAAAAGTAAGGTCTCAGCCAGAGGAACTGATGTGACGGTAATAAATAAATGTAATCCAAAGAAATAGTTACGATGGAAAGTTGTAGGGAATCCAGCGAACCTATCATCACTTATTTATACGTTGGTTATAAATCTCAATGTAATGGATGTTTCCCCAGTTGCTTGGAGTTGGGAGAGAAATAGACTTATGTGATTACCTTCCTCTACCAGTTCTCTAAAGACTGTCTTTTCAAACTCATTTAAGGGTACCACTGTCGGAGGAGAGAGAGACCGGATGTGGGAGCACGCGGCCTGACTGCAGATCGTGGAACACCAACGACATTGACCAAGGCGGGACCGCAACAGTAAGGAGCCGCAGGACGAGGCACTGTTTCCGACAAAATGAAAGGAAAGGGCTGACCTGATGCCCCTGCTCGATGGTCAACATGTGCCGAAAGTCCCCGCCCTCTGAGCCCGGTCTTGGGCCCACCTACCTGAAATTTTCCGTCCCCTTGGTCTGTTCCCGATCTGGCCCTGCTCCATCCCCTCTTCACCCGACTTACCACAAGGACTACCCACACACCCCCCTTCCTCCACCTGAACTCTTTGACAATCGACTCGAAAAAGAGCAAAAAAACTGCAGTCCGATTGAATAAGGTTTTGTTGCAAACTACAAGTGAAACTTGGGTGCCCTGTCTAAGGTACCCATGAAAAAGAACACTTAGGACACAGGGTGAAAAAAAGGACCTTTTTTTGACCAGAAAACCGAGGAAAAGGTCATGCCCTTCAACGCAGGACCCGGAATAGAGCTGAATGCATAGCTCCACCGCCGGTGCTGAACAGTGCCAACGGAAGACGACAAAGAACGCTGAGAACTCACTAATAATGGTCTAGAACAATAAGACACTGGAAAAAGCAACACCCCTCCTCTTCGAACAATGACACCTCTGATTATCGTTTTTACTACGTCTCATTTCTCTCCCAGCCACCATTGTATTGATTTTGCTCCAACCAGATATGAAATGAACTCCCATACGTAATAACCTATCAGTTCATATTCCGAATGACTACAAGCATCTGTGAAATGTACCCAACGCTATCACTACAGAATCATTTTTATCCGATATTGTATTACTATGACTTTCCTGCAACGAGTTTAACGAGGGTCTCGCCTCCTAAGATGAAAGATTCAAAATGTAATGTCTATGCATAGTTCCTTCGCCTAGGTTCCTACTTCTTTACTTATGACTGCCACAGTAGACGTGAATAGGAAATAGGCCAGCAAGGTGTCTTGTGAATGTTAAAGGGAGGACTGTGGAAAATTAATACGGTTTGGTAAACATTATCTGCGCCATCTTGCCTTTTCCCTCGATGCCACACTTTTTCATGCACACCCGCCATCTTAGGTGCCTTGGCCAGAACCACGCTCTGCGCGCCACTGACCCCTAGCACGGCTCTTCTCCCTCACAAGCACATCCCCCGCACGCTGACAGCCCCCGCTCTCACATGCCTTGGGTCATAAACCTCTCTTCCACGCAGCTCTGCCTCGGAACCCCATCCTGTTCCCAGCGCGACACTTCCCTCCGTCCCTTTCATGGTCCCGGATCCCTTGATAACACCCCTCTTTCCTTTGTGCCCGTTTGTCTCACTCGTTCCCAAGCCACCACCTGGCCCGCGGATACTGTCATTGCCCCCTTCCTCCTGTACAGTAGGAAACCCCCCCCATCAAAGGATCCTTGAGCTGATCAAAGCCCCCACCCCATGAGATCCGATCAACCTCACACATTCCGTGAAACGGCGGAATGTCCAGCTGCGCGATAAACATCATCTGTTGTGACCGGGGTGGGGACTTCAACTGTAAATATGTGTGGGAACGGGCCTGAAGCGGGGATTCCGAGGATGTCTTTCCGTACATCAAAGAGTTGACAGAGATGTGTTTTATGCAATAAAGTAATAAACTCATGTATAAGAGGCCAGGCCTCAGAGATGCAGTTAGAGCACCTCGTGACGATGCTTGCTGTCTGAACTGATGTGTTCTCCTCCGGAGAGAATAAACCCTTGTTTCCAGTTTTCCAGTCTCCAGCGCCTGCCTCTTCATTGATTAATATTTTGTGGGTTAAAGAGGCGACACCGCCGGGCAACACTTAAGGATCTTTGTTTACTGGTTGCTTCCTACCTTTTAACAGACAGTGGCTGGAGGGCAAATTTAGTATTCTCACTCTGCTGGGGGAGGCTCTTAAAGCAAGTGCTGGTCAGTGGCGGGGGGGGGGGACTTACTATTCTCACTCTGCTTGGACGTCCCTCAGGATAGGTGCTGGACATTGGGTGGGGGATACATTTACCATTCTCACTCCACTGGGGACTTCTCTCAGGGCAGGTGCTGGGCAGGGGGTAGGGGGCAAATTTACTATTCTGACTCTGCTGAAGGAATCCCTCAAGGCAGGTGCTGGACAGTGGCTGGGGCAAATTTTCTATTCTCACTCCGCTGGGGACGTCCCCAAGGGCAGGTGCTGGACAGTGGCTGAGGGTCAAATTTACTATTCAATACAAAAGTGGGAACCACCTGTGGACAATGTTTTACGGGGTCCAGTGTACTTGTCCAGTCAACTAATAAGCAAAAGAATACAAAGTTCCCCAGGGAAAAAACGAACAATAAAGAGGTATGTGTGTGTATGGGAGTAGAGCAGAAGCAGGGAACAAGGTGTTCCCTTGTTGGAACTAGAAGACCTCACACACCCAGAAACCTAGGTGTCATGCTTCATCATTGGTCTCCTGCTCCTCGTCAGACTGGCGCTGCAATGTCCGACGGGCGCCGTAGGCGCTCTTTGTTGGAGATCTTTTGTTCCAGCCAATGGTTGAGTGCGTGTAAGGGGTCTGGTGAAGGTGTAGTCGTGAGGGAATAGTGAGACTAAAAGAAGGTGGGTCAGTCCACAAGGGTCTTTATTCACGTGGCTGACTCCCTTAGTTAAAAGGGTAGGAGGGGAGATAGGGACTGTGAGGGGCACAGTGGGCTAACTCAACCCTCTAAATAGGTCGACATGTTTCTTGCCTAACTGGCAATTCTTCAGGACCTCGGGTGCTAGGTACTACACAGTGGAAAAAACACAGTAAAATAAAGGAGAAAGATACAACCTCAATGGGTCAATCAGGGAGCAGGCCAAGTGGTCCTGCTCTAGCTGGGAGACCCTAGGAGTATCACTAGTGGGCCCCGCAGTTTGTTCCCGTGGGGCTGCTCGTTAAGGTAAGGTACCTGTAGCGCGAACAGCCTGGGTGTGAAAACTTACCCCCACGCATGCAAGGCGCCCCGTCGGTAGCGCGGAACAGCTTATCAAGTTTACTATTCCCAGGGGACGTCCCTGATGGCAGGTGCTTGACAGTGGCTGGGGGCAAATTTACTATTCCCAGGGGACGTCCCCGATGGCAGGTGCTGGACAGTGGCTGGGGGCAAATTTACTATCCTCACTCTGCTGGGAGCGTCCCTAAGGGCAGGTGCTGGACAGTGGATCTGTTTGCCATTTCAGAGAAAGCACAATGTCAGCACTTTTACGTGCTGGAGGTCTCAAGGAAGCTCTGTCTTGGAGGCACATTCTGCAGAGAGAGGAGCTAGGAACTCCCCTACTACCTCTCCTGATCAGAGTTCTGAAGAAAATTAAGACTGATCAAGCTCAGGTCATCCTAGTGGTACCAGATAGGTCCAGGAGTGGGGCACAAAACATATATGGGACTTAGCATTGGCACTCCGATCATTATTCCACTTTGTATCTCCTGTCACAACAGTAGAACAGGGCCTTCTACCCAAGCCTGTACAATTAGCACCTCTATGTGTGGAGATTGAGCAGTGGCAGCTGAGTTTTTCTGATCTCCCTCATGAGGTCATTGATGCCATTGTAGCAGGCACCCTTCCACGAAATCTGAATATCCAGAGTGCTGGGACACGTTTCTGGCCTGGTATTGTACCTGGAAGTTAAACCTGTTGCAGGGAAAACTGTTGGATGTACTGTTGTTTGCTCGGTTTTTGGCCCAGCAAGGAATTGTTCTGAAGAAAGTTAAAGATTACCCATTGGCTCTATCAGCCTTTTTACATTTGCCAAACCAACCATCCTTGTTTAAATCACTGGTTGTGATGCACTTTTATAAAAGGTTTGCAGCATATATATTCACCAACATCCTTTATAATGCTGTAGTAGGACTTGAATTTAGCCCTCACCTTTCTGATGTGTACCACTTGTGAATCAATGCACAGTTGTTCATTGCGCCTGCTCACCCTAAAAACAATCTTACTGGTGGCAATAACATCTGAACGCCAGGTAAGTAAACTCCGGGCCCTTTAGGTCCAGGCTCATTATATTACTTTTTCATCGAAAAATTGGTGCGAAGTACTCAAGTAATATTCCTATCAAGGATGGTGACGCCTTTTCACATCGGACAAGTCCTCAATCTGCCGACCTTCTTTTATTACGCTACATTCTTCGTAAGAGGAAGCAAGATTCCATGATCTGGATCCCAAGAGAGTACTCCTACCAAGAAACACCAGGTAGATGAGCAGTGCTTTATGGGGTTCTCTGGAGCAGAGAAAGGGCAAGCCTTGCAGAAACAGGTCATTTATCAATGGATACTCCTCTGCGTTAAAATCTGTTATGTATTGGCTAAGAGGCAGCCATCAGAAGGCCTACAGGCTTATGCCACCAGAGTCAAAGCTGCTACCACTGCGTTGGCACACTGAAGCTGTCCTGGATTTGCCAGGTAGCTATGTGGGCATCAATGCACACCCTCGCAAAGCACTACTGCTTCGACAGTCGGGTCCATCTAGATGGGCATTTTGCCCACTCAGTCCTGCAGAACATTTTAGTCCCAACCATTCCACAGACCACGACTTTGGGAGCTATGGCTTTGGTATCTATTCACAAGGTGAGAATGTGCGGAAAGAGGTATCCATATAAAGAACAAGTTCCTTACCTTCGGGAACGCTGTTTATGGTGGACACTCTATCTAACAACAGATTTCTCACAGTCCTCCCACCTCCTTTCTGTTTTGAAGTATGGGCTCTTCCATCTAAAAAGATCCCAATCTTTAAAACTACACAGTGGTTCGTTCTATCTGCTGATCGTCTCCTCATCTGAGGGAATGGAACAGTTAATGAAAGAAACTGACCCCAGCAAGCATGGGTGGCGCCGATATGCTAAAAAACTCTGTTCGTCGCATGGTGCCACCTGCCAGCGTTCAGGAGCACTGCTTTGAATTTTCCAGATCCATCTGGTGCCTCGGGATATTTTTAAGGAGAAGAATCTGCAGTTAAGAGTATCCTACAGAAAGAGCATTACTGAAGTTAAGTAACACGGGCACTTCCACTCATTCCCATCCTGTGTTCCTACACTTTTGCCAATTAAAAAACGCCCCCTACCATTTCTAAGTGGGCCTAATGCATGCCATGGGAATGGGCCAAATCTGTAAGCATGTAAAGACGTTACTGACACCACACTGACGTCATGTAGGGGTGTGGAATTTAAAAAGAATTTACTTGTTCAAGAGGCAGAATGCTACTGAAATCGATTTTATTTAACTTTTGCAAAGCGCGATGTATGCCTGGGGGCGTCTTGGCACTGTAAAATCTACTTGTACAGTGAAGAAATCAACTCGTCTCACATACTACTTAAATCTTGCTGGAACAAACAAATTACTTTTTTATTTTAGTTACATTGCTAGACAAAATGAATGTTTTGCATCAGTGACAGTGCTAAAGTAATACTTTTTCTTTGTTTACAAGAAATGCATGTCCAGAATATGTGAGGTGCTTCTGCGTGTAATATTGGTACATTTTCAGAGTAAATGTTTCTATTTGTAACCCCCAGCACTCGGGTGACAGAGATCATACTCTCAGTGCACTATGAGAACCTGTGATAAAAAAAAGGCACATAATGCTCCATGCAGTAGTGCATTACTACATTTATCTAGGTTGATGATTGCTTGTAATGTTTTGGTCACGAATGGCAATCTTACATTGGGTGCATTAACCCACTGAGCTTTGTGATTAAAACGTGTCACTTGCACGCTAAACGTTAATCTTTACAGTCCGTTATCAACCAACTACACTATTTGGCATTCAGTGAACTGCAGAGCACAGCTAAAAGTCTAGACACATTGCATTTGGTATCTTAATCGCATTGTAACCAACATACAGATTCTCTCTCTTGACACAGCTATTGCAGACACACACCCTTCAAAATCAAACATACCCGCTATGGGACACACACTCCTCCATCCAGCATGACACACAGGCACACACAGTCCTGCATAGATACACTCCAGCGACAACCTGCTGAAATATCACAACCACCATGCAAACATTCCTACTGCCCCTCCAAAAATGCACCCTTTAACGGTTCCCTGTATGCAGTCACAGGCTGCCACGACCTCAATGCACATCTGACTCCGCCCCTAAGTAATGGCAAAGAACATGCAGGCATAGAGCCGAGAATTGCCGCACAAATGCATCTTCAGCGTGTAGAATGACTTGGTGCTTTAAATGGAAAAAAATTCAGAGCAGGTACTCCCCAAAAGGAGTGGTGGACTTGGGTGGAGTTTGGGGCGGGCATAAGAGTGGTGCTGAGGGCAGGGCAAGGGCTGGGCTATGTTTTTGACCTTTTTAGGCTTTGTATGCCAGAAATCTGCATGCATTTTAAGAATGTCTGTTGTATCGATCCATGAATTATTACACCAATAACATTTATATAGTCCTTTCTAATAAGGGTCTATTAACTAAAGTAATCCTTCCTTTGCGATCTTAGCATAACAACTTATTGAGGAAAACCAGCAAGGTTCCAAAAGTATGCCTTGCAGTTTGCATGCATTTACTTGACGCAGGATCATGAATCCCTAAGCTATATTCCGAAGATTTTAACTTGTAACCTGAAGGTAACACACGGATCTCTGTAACAATTACAATGACCAACTGAGCTATCTACATAAACCAATCGAACAAGTTACGTACCTTCGGTAACGATATATCTGTAAGAAACAGTAGTTAGTATTAGATTCCTTACCTTAGAATATCCCCAGGCGTCAGTCTGGATCCGGAAACTTTTGCGTAGCAGTACCCCTGCGCGTCGGTAGGCGTCGTCCGCAGGCGTCCCCTGCGGCTCCGCGTCCATCGTCGGCGTCGTGAGCTGTGATGACGTCACTAGAGTATATAGACGCCGCCTCCGCGCGCTGACGTCAGTTCTTTGTACACAGCTTTTCCGCGCCAGAACACGCAGAGCCATGTAAGAACCAACACTGGTGCTAATTGAAACTAGGGCCCTGAAAGGGATGTCCTTAACCCTAGGTATCAGTTCGCAGAACGGGGAGGATGGGTGGGGCGGTAAGGAATCAAATACTAACTACTGTTTCTTACAGATATATCGTTACCGAAGGTAAGTAACTTGTTCATCTGAAAGAAACAGGTTAGTATTAGATTCCTTACCTTAGAATAGATACCCCAGCAATACCAACCCCGGTGGTGGGTCTGCGAACCAATACAATCCTACACCAGAAAGTCCTGGAGGACAGAACGGCCAAAGAAGCCATCCCTCCGGACTTGACTGTCCAGGCAGTAGTGCCTCGCAAATGTGTGCAGCGAGGCCCACGTAGCCGCCTGGCAAATGTCCTGCAAGGGGACTCCCCGGCCCAGGGCAGTAGTAGCCGCCGTGGCCCGAGTGGAATGGGCCCTCAGCCCAACAGGAGGCTCCTTCCGAGCCAAAGAGTAGCACGCCTTGATGCATAAAACGACCCACCGAGAGATGGTCCGTTTATGCACCGCCCGTCCCTTCTTCGCACCCACGTAGCCAACAAACAGTTAGTCATCCACCCGGAACTGGCGTGTGCGATCCATATAAAATGAGAGCGCACGTTTTGGATCCAGACTATGGAGCCGCTCTTCATCCTTTGAAGGATGCGGAGGCGGGAAGAAGGAGGGTAAGGTTTTGGACTGCCCGATGTGAAAAGCAGAGACTACTTTGGGCAGGAAAGAAGGTCTAGTTCTCAGAACCACCTTGTCTGGATGAATGGACATGAAAGGAGGTTTGACAGAAAGGGCCTGGAGCTCACTCACTCTCCTGGCAGAGGTGATGGCAACCAGGAAGGCCATCTTTAAAGTCAGGAGACGTAGAGGACAGGAATGAAGTGGCACAAAGGGAGCACACATCAAGAAGGTTAGCACCAGGTTCAAGTCCCACTGAGGCATCACAAACGGAACAGGTGGATACATGTGTGTGATGCCCTTCAAGAATCTTGTTACAACAGGGGACTTGAACAAAGAAGGTTGATCAGGCAGCCTCAGAAAGGCCAGAAAGGTAGCCCTTGATAGTGCCCAGAGCAGAGCCCTGCTGGACGAGAGTGAGAAGAAAGAGGAGAACCTCGTAAGAGGGGCAGAAAGAGGGTCCACAGCCTTTGCTGTGCACCATGCCACAAATCTGTTCCACCGGCAGGCGTATACCGACTTAGTGGAGGGACGCCTGGCTGCCAGAATCACATCACAGACTTCAGGAGGCAAGTCAAATGGCCTCAACTGCCGCCGCTCAATCTCCACGCATGGAGGTGGAGGCAGGACAGGTTCGGGTGGAGGACCGTCCCCTGCTGCTGCGACAGAAGTTCCTCCTGAAGGAGCAGGCGGATCGGGGGACCGACTGACATGCTGAGTAGCTCGGGATACCAGTACCTTCGAGCCCAGTCCGGAGCCACAAGGATGACTTGGGCCCGGTCGCGCCTGATCTTCTTCAGCACTCTGGGCAGTAGTGGTATAGGCGGAAAGGAGTACAACAGACCGCAACTCCACTCGCGCCGAAAGGCGTCGCCGTGCGAGTGCCGTCTTGGAAACTCCAACGCGCAGAACTGATGACATTGCGCGTTCGCTTCGGTGGCGAATAGATCTAACCAAGGCTCTCCCCATCGCAGAAAGAGGCCTTGCACCACCTCCGAGTTCAGACGCCATTCGTGATCCATCGAGCACCGACGGCTGAGTTCGTCCGCCCTGGCGTTCAGAGAACCTGCCAGGTGTTGAACCATCAGAGACACGCCCTGATGTTCCAGCCACTGCCAGAGGCGTAGAGCCTCCTGGCAAAGGGTCCACGACCCCACCCCGCCCTGTTTGTTGCAGTACCACATGGCGACGGTGTTGTCCGTGAACACCTGCACTACACTCCCGCTGACAAAGGGGAGGAATGCCTTCAGTGCAAGACGAATCGCCCGTAGCTCCAACAGGTTTATATGGAGCTGGGACTCCGCCGGAGACCAGATGCCTCTGATCTCCGCATCTCCCAAGTGGCCTCCCCAGCCCTGGAGGGACGCGTCCGTCACGACAACGTGCTCCGGTTGGGGAAGGGAGAGGGATCTGCCTCTGACCCAATCGCGGTCCGTAAGCCACCACTGCAGTTGTCTCGCAGTGCCCTCCGAGATCAGGACATGGTCGGACAAGTTGCCCTGATGCTGGGCCCACTTAAACTTCAGGTCCCACTGCAGAGCCCGCATCCGCCACCGGGCGTGATGCACCAGAAGGATGCAGGAAGCCATCAGTCCCAGCAGCCGCAGCGTCAACCTGACCGAAACCCGGGATAACGGCTGAAAGATGGGAATCAAAGCCTGTATAGCCTGGACCCGCCGTTCCGGAGGATAAACCCGAAACTGCGCCGAGTCGAGAACCGCTCCGATGAAAAGGAGCTTTTGAGAGGGACACAGGTGTGATTTCGGCACATTGATGGAAAACCCCAGCTCGTGCAGGAGGTCTGCCATCATCTGAAGGTGGTGGACGACTGTCTGGGGCGAGCCCGCCTTCAACAACCAGTCGTCTAGGTAGGGGAAGACTGAAACCCCTAACCTGCGCAGATGGGCTGCAACCACCGCCATCACCTTTGTGAACACCCGTGGGGCGCTGGTAAGGCCGAAGGGGAGCACGATAAACTGAAAGTGCTCGTGGCCTACCGTGAACCGCAGGTAACGCCGGTGGGCCGGCAGGACGGGGATGTGAAAGTACGCATCCTGCAAGTCCAACGCTACCATCCAGTCTTGCGGGTCTAGAGCAGCCAAGACCTGAGCCAAAGTCAACATCTTGAACTTCTCCTTCCGGAGGAAGCCGTTGACGTTCCTTAGATCCAAGATAGGACGTAGGCCCCCTTTGTCCTTCTTGGGCACCAGAAAGTAGTGGGAATAGCAACCACGTCCTACTTCTGGCCCAGGAACGCGCTCGATGACCCCCTTGGCCAAGAGGGCCGTAACTTCCTCCTGCAGAAGTGTCAAGTGGTCCCCCGACACACGGTGGTTCTGCGGTGGCATGGCTGGAGGAGTGGTCTCGAAGGGGAGGGAGTAGCCCCTTCGGACGAGCTGCAGCACCCACCTGTCCGATGTTATCGTGCGCCAGTGGGAGCGGTGATGGCGAACCCTGCCACCCACCGGCGTCACATGGGCCTGAAAGCACGGACTAGGAGGATTTAGTGGCGGATGCTGCGGGGGGAGGTGTGGCCTGACCTCGCCGCTGTCCCCGACCGCCACCACGGCGGTTTCCACGACCGCCACCGCGTTGATAAGTCTGTTGCGGCGCGTGGCTGGCAGCACGTGTGGGACCGCCCCTTCCTTGGCCACGAAAGGAGCGAAACAAACCAGTTTGCTGGCGCTGGGTCGAGAGACCCTGGAGTCCTTGAAGCGCTCCAGCGCGTGGTCCGCTTTGTCGCCAAACAGGCGACTGCCATCAAACGGCATGTCCATCAAAGCATTCTGGACATCTGCCGAGAAGTTGGCGGATCTCAGCCAGGCGTGGCGACGAATCGCCACCATCGTGGACATCGCTCTGCCCAGTGAGCCGGTCGTATCAAGACCACACCTGATGGAGTATCTTGCTGCGTCTCGGCCTTCAATCATCACCTTGCCGAGCTTAGCCCGTACCTCCGGCGGGCATTCAGGCAGCAGGTCCGCGACCGTATCCCACAGAGAGTGGGTGTAGCGGCCCAAGAGGCATGCGGTGTTGCAAGACCGCAGTCCCAGACTCAGGGACGAGAAGACCTTCTTACCATACTGGTCGTACCTCTTAGATTCCCGGTCGGGCGGGGCCGACGGGAATGCGGTCTGGGAAGTCAAGGCCTGGATCACCAGACTCTCAGGGGTGGGATGGGTGGACAAGAACTTGGGGTCATCCGTACACGGACGGTGGCGTCTGGCCACGTTCCTATCAACAGGCGAACCTGAAGCGGGCCTGGACCACGTGCCCAAACGAACGTCAGTCAAGGCCTCGTTGAACGGCAGCAGTGGCTCCTGTGGGCATGACTGCGGTTTGAGGACCTCGGTGAGGATGTTAGTCCTCACGGCCGTGACGGGGAGCTCAAGGTGTAAGGCCTTGGCAGCCCTCATCAACACCACTGAATAAGCTGCCCCCTCCTCCGAAGCCACGGTAGGAGGCGAGACAAAGCCAGGGTTGGGGGAGTCATCCAGACCACTGGCGTCAGCCAAGTCACCCGTCCAGTCCACATTGTACTGACACTCGCGGGTCAGAGGGTCCTCAGACCCCTCCCAATCCTCTCCGTATTCTACATCCTCACCATACTCGGAATCAACAATGTAGACCGCCTCCCCGGGGTCCACAGGTCCCATCGGCGTCGGACTCGGCGTCGGGCGACGCCGGTCCGACTCCGCGTCCGGAGTCGGAGAGGGAATGGGGGCGGCGCCGCCCGGAGCCGGTGCCGGAGCACCGGCGGCGCCAGGGGCAGCCCTGATGGAATCGGCGCCGGAGAGGCCGGTTGACCAGCCGGCGTCGATCTAGAAGGCCCCTGTGGTGCCGGGGCCGGAGCCGTCGGCGGCGCCGGAGCACCCAACGGCGTCGAGGCAGGAGCACCTGACCCGCTAGGGCCCTCGGACGGGACCACAGGGCCCGAAGGCGCCGTAGGCCCCGTCGGAGAAGACAGATTCCTCATGGCCACGAGGAACTCCTCTATCTCCTCAGGCGTCGCGCCTTGCCCAGGGACCGTAGGGTATGGAGCAGGCTGCGCCGGTGGCTCACGCGGAGCCGAGCCACCCGAACCCCCGGCTGCATCGCGCGAGCGTCGGGGGTACGATGACGACGCCCCGACTTCTTGTGTTTCCTACCTGAGGAACCAGAGGAATGGTGACGACTCCCGGAGCGCTCGTGACGGCTCCGCGACCGCTCCCTCGAATGCTCCCTTGACCTCCGGCCGGACCGGGACCGCTCCCGACGCGGGGCCGACACCTGGAGCTCTAGCAGCTTGCGGGACCGCTCCCGCCTAGCCTTATTCGTCAAGGCCCGGCAATCGACGCAGGCGTCCACGTCGTGGTCGGGGCCCAGGCACCGGAGGCAGAGTCGGTGATGGTCCGTGACCGACATCGTGCGGTCACAGTCATCACAGTGCTTAAAACCGGGCATCCTACCGGCACCGTAGAAGAATCAAGGATTCAAGAAAAAACTTGGTCAAAAGACCGGAGTACTGCACTTCTCGGATCTGCGCTAACTGGCGCGGAAAAAAGAAGAACTGACGTCAGCGCGCGGAGGCGGCGTCTATATACTCCAGCGACGTCATCACGGTGCACGACGCCGACGACGGACGCGGAGCCGCAGGGGACGCCTGCAGACGACGCCTACCGACGCGCAGGGGTACTGCTACGCAAAAGTTTCCGGATCCAGACTGACGCCTGGGGATATTCTAAGGTAAGGAATCTAATACTAACCTGTTTCTTTCAGATTGTTATCTTTAATGTTTCCTGATGTGCTTTACGGCTGGCACATTGATACTCTATGCAATTTTATGCGAACCTTTGAACAGAATGCGCACAGATCTTTCCAGCAAGTGCATTAACTACCAAAGTTGTTAAAATGTCATTGTACCTGGGTACTTCCTGGGTACATAAAGATCTCTGTACCAGGTGAGCACTTACAGGACCGAATGGAGAAATCTGTAGAGATAGCTGATGGGGAACATAGGGCGCAGGTGCAGAAGTGCTACCGGCCCTTGAAGAGAAAGAAAACCGCTTTACAGAAGTGCGACCCGGCCCGTGAAGAGAAAGGAAAAAGCTTTATGGAAGGAGGAGAAAAGGGCGCGTCCCTGCTCGATACCATGTTGGAAAGTCCTCCTGCTTATGCCCCCATGTACCCTGCGCTGACACACCCTGCCCGCGCACAGCTGCCCCAGCCGTGCTGCACACTCCTGCCTCCACTGCCCCTCCTACTGTTCCCCCGTCACACCGACCCCCCCCCCCTATTTTGATGCCTATGACACCAACTGTGCACACTACCCCTGTCCTCGCCACAGGAATGACGAGTCCCCATCCGCCCAATCCCTGCAGTTTTACCCCTGCCCACCCCTTCCCTTCTTCCCCGTGGTCTACGGTTAAGCAGGATTTATATAGATTATTGAATCCCCCCGACTGGCTTCCTTGCGCTCTGCGGTCAGCTTTTCGTCCCTTCGAGAGGATGACCTGCAAAAGCAACAGTGTGAATGTTGGATAAATATCGGGAATATTTATCCATTTAAAGAAATATGGTCCACCTTTTCCCAGGGGACGATTATGGAACAGACCACCTGGGCTGAATAGATGTGTACCTTGGTTATGCAGAGATTCGAGAATTCATTTATGCAGATACCCCCCGGTTTAGTGGACCTCCGGTCACAAATAAAAAGAGGCGATGTGCAGGGAGAGGGGATGTTTGGCGCTATGTCCGCTTTGACAGCTTACCGTGATATGACCACCTTCCCCAAACCCCCTCTAGAGACCGCTATGCCAATGAGAGAGGCGGCCCCTGTGTTTGTTAACGCACTCACCAATGGCCAAAATAATGGCTGAGGGCCTGTTGAAGCCACTGGCGTAGGCTATGGGTTTATGTCCCTTGGAAAAGGTCAGAGCTATTGCAGTTAAAAGGGCAGTTACCAGATCCTCGAAAAAATCAGGCTCCATTTTACAAAGAATTAGGCCAGATAATATCTGCTGGTACACTTATTCTTCAAGACATCGACTTGCTCTTTGGTACAGTCGTTACTACTGAAAGTGGGGAAATAATTTGACATACGGACCATGAAGTAGAGCTGGGAGGTAAATGGGCTAATCTGGAAGCTATGGAAGACGCAAGGGCAGGGGAGACTAAGCCAGAAGCTTCCATCCTGACTTTGCCCGGTAAAATAATAAAACTTATGATTTTGTTTTGTGCCAGAAACAGGCATTAACTGGGATAAGATAAATGCCTGTAGGCAACGAAAAGATGAAAGTGTGGCTGACTTCTTTACCCGTTTTGAAACAGAATACAAGACACATAGTGGCTAGGATCCCCGGATCCCAGTCTCTAGCCCAGTAGTTGTTGTTAAGTTTGTCAGCAACTTGCTTCCTGAGATTTCCGCCAGGCTCCAGAAGGTTGAGAGTACATGGTCTGCCCAGACTATGACTGGTATCTTGGCTATGCCACAGTATCACAAGAAATGGAGAATGAAGATAGAGAAAAGTAAAGTTAAAGGGCTAGGGATCTTAAGACTAAGGCACTTCTACAGCATGCTTACCCTCCCCGGGGTCCAGATGCCCGTGGGAATTTCAGACCACAGCCCCAACCACCTCCGAGGGCTCGCCGGTCTACCCGCTCAGGCCAACGCGCGGGAGCCCTCCAAACAGATCAGTGTGCTTATTGTAAAGGGTACGGCCATTGGATCGATGAGTGATCCGTATTAGCTGAAAACATCCGAACAGGGAAGACTCGGCCTCATGCTCCTAGGGAGGGGACGCCAACTAGGGACCATGGCCCGCCCCGCCCACAGGACAAAGAGCATAGATCCAGGGATGATGCCCCTGTCCGGCAACGCCCCGCCAATAGGTTTAATGGATACAAAGCAACTCGCACTTATTACAATGATGATTATGATGAAGTTGATGAGACAGGGTTCTATCAAGCATAGGACAGCCAGGAAAGGGGTATTACTAGAGTGCAAATTCCAGTGGATCAAAGGGGCCCGTATGTTCAAATGTCAGTCGTGGGGAACGATCAGAATTTTCTTCTGGATTCTGGGGCCACCATGTCTTCTATTGCACGTCTGTCAGTTCCGGGGGCCCCTCTTTCCGGCAACATGAATGTCTCTATGGGTTTCGCAGGAACACCCGTAACCAGCCCTGTCTCTACCCCTCCCTCTCGATATTGGCCCGCACATGTTGATGCTCCCTTGGTCCTCACTACAGGTTGCAGTGAAAACTTATTAGGCCTGGATTTACTGAAAGCTCTGTATGTGACCATATCATGTAGTCCCGAAGGTGTATCCCTAACAATTTCCCCCACCACAGCCTCCTATATGTATCTGTCCGCTCCCCTTCCACTAGAGTTGCAGTCTTTACCTGCCTCCCTCTGGGAATCATCAGACACTGATGTCGGCTGTCTCAATATACCCCCTCATGTGGACGTATTCAGCCTTGCGCCATCCTTCCCCACCTTCGACAGTATCGACTGCCCACAGAAGGAAAAGTGGCCCTTTTAACAATAATATCTGAATTGATGGACAAGGGCGTAGTGGAGGAGACACGTGGTAGTATCTGTAACAGTCCCATTATTCCGGTTCTTAAAAAGACCAATGGAGATGCTCTCTCCCCTAAAATATAGAGATTTGTGATTGACCTGAGAGCCCTTAACAAAATAACGATCTCCCAATACCCTGTTGTCCCCGAAATTACAACCCTCTTGACAATGGTACCTTCTGACGCCACACACTTTTCTGTCATAGACCTGAAGAATGCCTTTTCCAGTATTCCTATACATCCTGACAGCAGACATTTTTTTGGTTTCTCCCTTGGTGGGCGGAGCTTTAGATTTTGCCGCGCCCCTCAAGGCTTCACCGAGAGCCCCAGTATCTATAGTAAAGCTCTCAAAAGTCAACTAGATTCCTTGGAACTCACTGATAATTCCCCACTGCTGCAGCATGTTGATGACCTCCTCATTACTGCGAATTCCGCCCCGACATGTAAAGAGGCTACCCTCTGTTTGTTACGCCACCTTGCCCTCCATAACCACAAAGTCTCTTTAAAAAAGCTTCAATTTTGTCAACAGAAGGCTACCTATTTAGGTCATCTCCTCAAGAAGGAGGGAAGACAGCTCACCGCTGATCGTGTAGCCGTTATCAATGCTATGGTGGTCCCACGAACACAAAAGCAGGTGCGAGCCTTCATAGGTCTAACCTCATACTGCAGCCAGTGGATTTCCTATTTTTCGGGCCAGTCAAACCTCTTCTTGCCCTCACCACTAAAGACATACCAGACAGTTCCTTTCTATGGACTAGAAAGCATACGCAGGCATTCCAGGATTTAAAAAGCGCTCTATGCACAGCCTCCAGGATTTCGCTATTTGCCACGAAATCGGAACTTTTGTAAAAATGCAGCGATTTTTACAAAAGTGCCCGCGAAATCGGCACTGCATGGACCGCGGCTGCCTTAGGGTACAATCGGTGCCACAGCGCCTGGTGGCAACTCAGGAGGGCACAGCTACAGCAAGGATTCCGACTGCCTCCCTCAGGCTGTTCAGTGTGCACCGTGAAGCGGAATGTGAACGCAGCTCAAAGCTTGTTCTTTGATTGCGCTTGTAAGGTCACAGTGCACATATTGGGTACAGGGCCTCCGGTCAGCAGGTGCCGAAGGGAGGCAGGAAGGCCTGTGGCCCGCGGCCTGGATGTTTACCTGCCCCGGACCTGGCCACCCCGCCCACTCCTTTCATTGTTAAGCCCCACAGGAGCCAGGCGTGGCTATTTAAGCTTAAGGTGACATCAGCAGCATGGGGGGTGGCAAGAGGAGGGCCCCTTCAGCAGAAAGCCAAACTGGTTATGGTTACATCAGCAAACAGAAAGGTAAGAAGGGCGAGGAAGGATGAAGATAGCGGAGTCGAGATGGTTGATGACCGAGGAAGAAAGCCCAGTATTAGAGTGTTTTGGAGTGTTTAACCCCTTTACTGCTAAGGCATTATTTTTATTGCCATTTACTTTCCATTGAAATCAATGGAAAGTCCATGACGAGTTACCCTTGTCATTAGCGGCGAAGAGGTTAAGTGAGAAGAGAACACCGTTTTCAACGTAAATGTGTCATTCACCAGTGGGCTTTACTTTATCCCTCCCCATATTTGAACCCACCACACGTCCGAGTGGATATCAGTTTTAGAAGGCGACTTATGTGGGGCTGTTAAAGAGCTTGCTAAGACCGTATGTTGATCCGAGTTTTACTCTACATACGCAACACGATTGGTGCCAAAGTTAGAAAAGCTATACAATTCCTCCTTGGAGGAATGTTTGCAGCCACCATGCACCAGAGAGGCAAGGGTGACCTCCCTGCTGAAACCCAGAAAACCAGCCACAGGTCTACTACTATTATACAGACTGCGATTACTATTAAACACTGAATGCAAGATATTAAGTAAGATCATAGTGCGCAGACTACTTCCCCTGCTCCCACGGCTGTTACATGAGGACAAATGTGGTTTTGTTTCTCGGTGCAATACCTTCCAAAATATTTGCCGTTTATTCTGCCTAATAAATACGGTTCGGGACAGTATAGATTTGCTGGTTCATTGTGTATCGCTAAACGCCCGGAAAGACTTAAGGTGGGACTTTGTCGGTAGCATTAGCTCAGTACGGAATACCCCAAGCCGATATGCGGTGGATTAACCTCTTCATGTTGTTAAATAACAAAAAAAAACAAAGATATCTGTGTTTGTTGTAGGAAAAATGGCCAAATAAAATGCTGCAAAATTGCCGCTAAATTTCCATATTTGTGCCGCTAAATTTTCATTTTTGTGCCGCTAAATTTGCTATTCCATGCCGCTATATCCTGGGGGGTCTTATGTACTGCTCCAGTCCTAGGTGCTCCTGATTATAACAAACAATTTTTTCTTTTTGTACATGAGACAGACGGCTGTGCATGCGCTGTCTTGACCCAGATATTCAAAGGTCACCATCGGCCATGTGCCTATTTTTTAGCCACCTTAGATCCTGTTGCGAGGGCTCTGCCAGGATGCCTACGGGCGACAGCTGTGGCCGCACTCCTGGTCCGTCAGAGTGCGGAGATTGTCATGAACTCTCCCTTGACTCTGATGGTTTCCCATTCTGTGGATACCCTCCTTAATAACACCAAGACACAGTACCTCACTAGCGCACGACTCACAGGATATGAATTGACACTCTTTTCCAGCCACATTAACATCAAGAGATGCACTCTACTGAATCCCGCCACCTTACTCCCATTGGATACTCAGGATGCCTGTTTAGATCCATATGACTGTATATTGAGGACACAGGAGGAGACGAAGGGGCGGGTTGACTTACAGGATACCGCAATAGCAGACCCGGAAAGTACACTGTATGTGGACGGATCAGGTCTCAGAGGGCCAGATGGCAACACATGAGCCGCGTACGCTCTCATGACATTGGAGCAAGTAGTAGAAAAAGCCCAGATTCCGCAGTGCTCTGCTCAGGCTGCAGAATTAGTGGCCCTCACTAGAGCCTGTGAGTTAAGCAAAGGAATAACGGTTAATATCTACACTGACAGTCAGTATGCCTTTGGGGTGGCTCACAACTTTTGGAGACTGTGGAAAGGAATTTCCTTACTTCACATGGGACGAAAATTCAACATGACCCCATAATTCACCGATTATTAGACTCCCTGACATTTCCCAGAAAGGTAACTTTATGGCTCAAATAATGGAGTATGTCTGTTCAGCACTGGATGTGAAACAAATATTTCATGCAGCTAACCACCCCCAGTCAGCAGGTCTAGTGGAGGTGTACAATGGCATCCTAAAGACTAAAATGGGCAAGATTGTAGCCGAGACAGGTGTCACTTGGGTTGATGCTCTGCCCCTGGCTCTGCTGTCTGTCAGGACAATGGCCCATACCAGGATAGGACTATCTCCTCATGAAATTGTGTTCGGAAGGCCTGCTATGTGTGGGGTGTTCCACGGCCCCAGAAACTGTCTGATGTTGAATACCCTGTGTTGACTGATTATCTGTACAGTTTGACTAACACCTTTCGTACTCTTTACCACCAGGTGCATGAGGCCATACCTGCTAAAAATGAGGGCCCAGGACACATTATCCAACCTGGCGACTGGGTTCTGATTCGTAACTTTCAACGTACTAAGAGCCTCGAGCCCCGCTGGACACAGCCCCGTCAGGTGTTACTGGCCACCCGCACTGCCGGGAAAGTTGAAGTTTTGAAGAACTGGTTCGATGTGACGCACTGCAGACGAGTGCCTCTGCCTTTCCCCTATGATCAGTGGGTGAGAGAAGGACGAGGAGACTCAGAGACAGAAATAGTCCCAACGTTTGTTCCATTCAGCGACGCAAGATTACATTTCACATCTACAGAAGCAGAGAGTGACAGTATTCTAAAGGGAAAGGTGGAACACTCCCCTCACTCTGCTCAGCATCAGGAACAATTATTTCCTGACCATAAGGATCGTACTTCTACCTGATATAACTTGCGTTCCAGAAGGAAGGCTTGCCCTTGACTTCGCTCAGGTACCTATAGGCTGTAGGGCCGTGATCTCCCGGCTAATACCGGTGCTGGTATGTCAGACTAAGGTACGCCCCCTAGGGCTCTTGGCACCTGCATCCAGTGAAGCAACCATCAATCACAGACAGCCGCTACAGGTCTCTGGCTTAGTACAATGGCAGCCGTCCAATACACCCAAGTCGAGAAACGATATGTCAGTCTCCTACATGGGAAGTGCTCCATGGCCCCCGTGGTGACGCTGTTTGTCTCAATCATCTTGTCTATCATCGGTTGGATGTTACTGATCTACTATCCTGTTACGCCACCAACTCCTACCCCAACTCCTGCAGAGCATCAGTATTTCACGTTACCCGCCCACGAATTACCCCGCCGTGAAGAATTTTTCAATAACACCTTTGTCCAGATGTTACATCATCATCAGGTGATCATAAATACTTCCAACTGTTGGGTATGTGGACTGATGCCGCATGCTATGACACAACCTGTCCCATTCTTTCCTTATCCTTTTTCCATTTCTGGGTCCTGTCTCGCATGGTGGATGTTGATGCAGGAGGCCTATACTATCAATGGTACTGCCAATTCTGTCCTTGGAACATTTCGAGATGATTTCTGGCGAAACAGGTCTGGCAAAACCAACACCCCTTTTTGCCGACCGGCTCATCAACATTGCTATTACCAACGGATGAACTCGGTGAGATGGTGGTATTTAACTCAACTTCTCGACAAACATTTATCAAATTTCGCGCCAGAAGGCTACTACCTGATGTACGAAACACTCTGAATGTTATAAATGTGCGGGCCGTGCCTGCATCCATGGTTTGGGAACTAAGAAAGTTGGTACTAGTATCTGTGACATCATTAAAACTTTAAAATCTACGTCTCCTCCAAAGTTGGTGGCGTCCTCCAACACTTATTTTTCTGTGGCACAGCAGCCTACACTTGGTAACTGGTCTGGTACCTGCTACCTGGCCTTCCTCCTTCCACCAACGTATTCTACCCATGGAGATTACCACCTGTTGATGAAGGGCACTTTGCTCCGCTCACGTAGGGGTGTCATATCAGCTGAGGATACAGGAGGCCAGGAAGCTGTGGACTTCTTTAAGGGTTTCCTCCCATTCTGGGGCCCCATGGCAAACAGTCGGGCTATACGAGGACTGACCAGGGTCCTTGAGGCCACCATCACAGAAACAGCTAGTGCCCTATCCAAAATCACTGCAGAGCTGCAGGCAAACCGCCTTGTAACACTTCAAAATCGTATGGTCCTTGACATCATCCTTGCTGATCGTGGTGGTGTGTGTAAATTGATTGGCTCCAGCTGCTGTGTGTATATTCCAGATCACGCACCCACAGTATATGATGCCATCCAACGTCTGCATCACCTTTCCTCTGAAAATGATCCGGATGAAGGCAAATGGTCCCTCACAGGCTGGATCTAGGGCCTCCTTTCCCAATGGGGATTGAGGGTCCTCATCTTCCTTGCCTTGGGAGTGACTGCCCTAGTCTCCTACTGTTTGTGCATTCAGTGCCTGCCAATGCTCTGTGCAACGTGTGTTCAGGCTCTCAAGCCTCAACCCTCTAACATTCACGACACCAATATGAAGATGATGCGCCAACAAGAAACAGATGATCTCATGAATATCGACGTTTCCTAGAGTATTTACCACTCAGTGGCAAAAGGAGGGTCTGAGGAAAAGAGTCCTTCTTGTCGGTATTTATTTTGTGTCAGGAGTCCATTATTTTTGCATTGCCATTTCGTGTCAAACACCTCTGCACGACCCTCCTGGTCGTTTCTGCTGATGTCTGATGAAATTCTAACTGTCACGACCACCCTGCCCTTCCTGCTCCTTGTGGTTGAGCCAATTTCGAAAAAGGGAACAAAGAATTGGCCTCACCACCCTCGGGCTGAACTCCTTCACACATCCATCCTGTTTCGCAAGACTTGGTCACGCCACCGTCCCAGAACTTGTTTCTTTCACATATCCTGTTGTTCAAGATCTGTCTGTTCTCTCACGTACATATCCTGTTTTGCAAGACCTGTCAATATTCTTTGTACCATCTGTTGCAGCCCCCGTCCTGCCTGAACAAAGAATGGTGTGACTGCATTTTGATTCGGGGGTGCCAGACCCCACCCAAACTGGTTTCTTAAGGTGGGAAATGTGTATATAAGGCCTGTAAGCTGCGGAGTGAAGCAGCAGCCTCCTCTGTCTTGTCTCCGACGAGCTTGGGACTCTGTTCTATAGCCTGGGCTATTTGAATAAAACTTGGTTCCTCCTGCAGACGAAGGCTCTTGTGTCTCCTTTTTTAGGTCTCGCCTGAGCCAATGGGCTTGCGCATTGCTCCGGCGAGATTATAGTAAGCGGAAAAGAAAAGTCTACCAAAACAGCTGCGGATCGCATACAGTTCATGTGATCTATGCGCGTGCACAGAGCCAGCCACATAACACGCCACCATTTGTCTGTGCCTCGGCATCAGACTTCAAAGGAAGCCGCTCCCCCTCTCCCTCGCCCCCCCATCAGACTTCAAAGGAATGCGCTCCCGAACTTGCTGGCCTTGCTCTCGTAGGCCTTCATTTACTTGTTTTCATGGTCTGTTCAGCTCTCTCTCTCTCCTTACCTCTGTTTCTTCCCCTCGCTCTCGCTTTCAACCTTGTTGTTTCATATTGTTTGCCCTGGCTCTTCTCTTCCATACAGGCTCACTTCTGCTCTTATGAATTTTGGCCTATCTCCAATCTCCTCCCTCGCTGATCTTGGATCTTGGCCCCCTCCTCTCCCGCGCTTACTGTTCCTGTCTCCTATTCATTCATCTTCCTCATCCAATTTACCACCCTCTCTTCATCTCGCAGACATACTTCCATTCTTGGCTAAGAAAATCATTGCAGTATTGATCTGTGCCTACTCGTCTCTCTTCATAACACATCCCATGCTTTGTTAATCAATGTTATATACATAACGAGGGTTTTGTTTACAGGTCTATTAAGAATATACTTCACTCAGGGACACCACCACATCACTCAGGGACACCACCACATCACTCGGGGGGACCCACAACATCACTCAGGGACACCACCAAATCACTCGGGGACACCACCACATCACTCTGGGACACCACCACATCACTCGGGGACACCACCACATCACTTGGGGACACCACCACATAACTCGGGGGCACCGCCACATCACTTGGGGACACCACCACATCACTTGGGGACACCACCACATCACTCGGGGACACCACTACATCACTCAGGAACACCACCACATCACTCAGGAACACCACCACATCACTCAGGGGCACCACCACATCACTCAGGGACACCACCACATCACTCAGGGACACCACCACATCACTCAGGCACACCACCATATCACCCAGGGACACCACCACATCACTCGGGGACACCACCACATCACTCGGGGACACCACCACATCACTCGGGGACACCACCACATTACTCAGGAACACCACCACATCACTCAGGAACACCACCACATCACTAGGGGACACCACCACATCACTCAGGGACACCACCACATCACTCAGGGACACCACCACATCACTCTGGGTCACCACCACCACATCACTCGGGGACACCACCACATCACTCAGGGACACCACCACCACATCACTCGGGGACACCACCACATCACTCAGGGACACCACCACATCACTCAGGGACACCACCACATCACTCAGGGACACCACCACATCACTCAGGGACACCACTACATCACTCAGGAACACCACCACATCACTCGGGGACACCACAACATCACTCGGGGACACCACCACATCACTCGGGGACACCACCACATCACTCGGGGACACCACCACATCACTCGGGGACACCACCACATCACTCGGGGACACCACCACATCACTCGGGGACACCACCACATCACTCGGGGACACCACAACATCACTCGGGGACACCACAACATCACTCGGGGACACCACAACATCACTCGGGGACACCACCCACATCACTCGGGGACACCACCACATCACTCGGGGACACCACCATATCACTCGGGGACACCACCACATCACTCGGGGACACCACCACATCACTCGGGGACACCACCACATCACTCGGGGACACCACCACATCACTCTGGGGCACCACCACATCACTCTGGGACACCACCACATCACTCTGGGACACCACCACACACTCTAATACACCACCACATCACTCTAATACACCACCACATCACTCTAATACACCACCACATCACTCTTAATACATCACCATATCACTCAGCCCAACCACATCATCACTCAGCACCACAACAGCACTGTCCTTGCTTGCTACCAACAAGCATTGCCATAGCCAATAGGACTCGCATTAGGAAAGTGTAAGCTATTGGCTTTGTGAATTACAATGCTATTAATTTAGATATTTTCAAAGCCAACACATATTAAAAAAATGTGTCATTTCCCCCGCCACCGAGTATGTGGGTATAAACGGTTCTTCAGTTATCACATTTTTCTTGTTGTCACAGTTTAAAACAATAAATACGTTTAGACTTTGCTCTTTCTGACCCCACCCACTTTCTGCTGTCAACTCTTGGCCCTTGCTCTATTCTTAATAAAAATCACACATTTTCACAAAACATCACAAATTTTTCTCTGGAAATGACGGAGAAGGACTGTTAACACAAATATACATTTGCCTCCTTTGAACAACACTTAAACACCCATTTCACACTAACACCCATTTCATACTCTGAATCACATTCAGTTTCACACAAACACACAAGCTTCACATTTCATTCTCACAGGCATACCGATGCTTGCAAACTCACCCACTTTTTAGGTCTCGCCTTTACCATTCCGCAGGAATGGGAAATGGGGAGAATTCAAGTCGGCTATTTTCTCTTCAAACTAAGGGCTTTCAGCCGCGGTTTTCTTTGAGTTCACGTGAATCACGTGAGCAAACATGCACGAGCATTCACGGCCAGGGCTTCTCCTCCCCTAGCAGCACTCCTCCCACACCAGCAACTCCCCCCTCCCACACCAGCACCTCCCCTCTCTCTCCAAACAAACACAGCCTTGCCGTAGCAGCACTCCTCCCACACCAGCAACTCCCCCTCCCACACCAGCACCTCCCCTCTCTCTCCAAACAAACACAGCCTTGCCGTAGCAGCACTCCTCCCACACCAGCAACTCCCCCCTCCCACACCAGCACCTCCCCTCTCTCGCTCCAAACAAACACAGCCTTGCCGTAGCAGCACTCCTCCCACACCAGCAACTCCCCCCTCCCACACCAGCACCTCCCCTCTCTCCAAACAAACACAGCCTTGCCGTAGCAGCACTCCTCCCACACCAGCAACTCCCCCCTCCCACACCAGCACCTCCCCTCTCTCTCCCCGCAAACACAGCCTTGCCCTCTCCCACACCAGCACCTCCCCCCTCCCACACCAGCACCTCCCCTCTCTCTCCCCACAACAGCACTCCTCCCACACCACACAGAGGATTCAGCAGCCGCTCTCACCAGCTTGTGGCTCTTTTCTACCCCTCTTTCTTTCCCTTTCTTTCGATCCCTTTTCCCTGCATGATGCTCCCTCTTTCTTTCCCTTTCTTTCGATCCCTTTTCCCTGCATGATGCTTCCCCCTCGATCTCTCTCCAACACGCTCTCTCTCTATCTCCAATCTCTTTCTTTATCTGTGATCTATTTCCCTCTCAAGTCTTTCTTTCCCCTCCTGCCTGCCTCGCTCTCTGGGACAAAGGTACACTGAAACCTATTGTTATCGCCCAGATTCTCAACCACGTCAGCCCTGCTAGGCCTGCATAGTGTTCCACAGAGGATCAACACAGGACAGAAAGGAGCCAAGTGCCTGTTGAAGCCGGAAGCTGCGGGAATACTTGTTTCCCTGTTGCACTGCACTTCATTCCTTTGTGCTCGTGCCCTCTGTAGAATTCCCCAGCCCCTCAGCTTGGCGCGTCATCCCCGCCCACCCCCTCTGCTCACTCCCCGCCAGCAGGGCCTTCACACATCCCTGTCGGCTGACTCACTCGGATGTTGGGATGTCCTACAGTGCAATCCAGCCGGCGTTATCTTTCCTCCTGACGGCCTGTCCGTAAACCTCCCACACACATCCTGCCGGTAGCCGGCAGGTGTGCTGAGAGGGCGTGCCCGGGCTCCGCCTTCGAAAGGTCCTGCCATGTGAACAAGGGACGAAAAATACAACTCTGTGCTGAAAAAATAATTAAGAGCCTCGAGCAATGTGGCGGGAATTTATTAGCAAGCAGCAGCAAACAAGGAAATAGACCTTATTTTTTATTATTATATGGCCTGGCGTTAGCCCAGTCCTTTTGATTTTATTAAAATGTGAAGCATTCTTATAGGAGCATTCAGCTAAACATCTCGCTCGCACATCAAAGGCTGCTCACTCAAACACCATATGCCTGCTCCCCACCCCCGCCCCCCCACCAGACTTCATTGGAATGTGCCAAAGCCATCTGTTGCTTCCCCCAGCAGGCTCGGCCTCACTTACTTCTCCTCCCCCCTAATTAACATCCCTCACGGCCTAGTAATTACCTCTTTTCATGCTCTACATTGGCCAATGCTTGTTTTCTTTCGTAGAGCCACTTAAAAGTGCGTCATTTTTTCATCTGCACAGCCGAACCCATGACCTACAAGTGACCCATCTCAGCATCGTGTTCTTGGCTCAGTAAATCACGATAAAACTTCAGAGCTAGTTCCGACCGCAGATTAGTTTTTATGAGGGCTCAAAAAAGAAACGGCACATGCAAGCAGAGAAGGAAGTCATCAGCGCCACTCCTAACAGCTCCTAATGTACGCTCAAGTGGCTGCAATTTGTAGAGCTGTGCGTTATTTATCCAGTTCTAAATACTTCCAACCTGAGCTGCTATAAAGAAAAAAAATGCACACTATTAAAACATTAATAAATGTGAATAGTACGGGGGTGGCTTATAAGGAAGGCATGGCGGAATTCCCAAAACTGCAACAAGCTGACAATGCGTTGATAATTTCAATACCCAGATTGGTCAACGAGCTAAAGTTAAACGCTGCTACTGACCAACATGCGTTCTGCAGTTACAATTCTGAATTCAAGTAATGTCAGCTGGGCGGTTCATCCTTCCGATGTAAATATAAAGTAATAGCAACTCCTGTTGTCTAGAACTCTTATAAACGGGAAGCCTCTCCGTTACTTGCTACCACCTTCATGGCATTTTTTGAGCAACCAGTGCACCCTGGATTCCTGCCACCTCCAAATGTCAGTTTGGATGAAGTTGTGTTGGGTGCTGATTTCTATTTTCCACCTCGGGATACTTATAGGGACAACAAGTGGGTGGTAAAGTTAATTGGCTCAACTCCACATCTGAGGACTGGCTTCCCTTGGGTCTGTGATGCATCACAGAGAGAGCAGGGCCTGTGTTGCAGCGCAGAGAGGCTGCACGCGCTTTCCATCCAGCGCGCGAAGCGCATTAACACCAAAGCCATCTGTTGCTTCCCCCAGTGGGCTCGGCCTCACTTACTTCTCCTCCCCCCTAATTAACATCCCTCACGGCCGTGAACCAAAGGGATCACTTATAGAAGTGATCATGCGAGTGCAGCATAGTTCGTTGGGGTCCAGTTTTGGGCACAGGTTTAAACCTTCTTTCGGTTCCACGTGTAATTTCTCCTGCTTTCACGTTGATAAGAGCTCTGGTAACAGCCCATAAACAACCTACGTTGTTGCTGGGGCCTTATTACTTATGCTTGTGCCAGTTTTCACAGAGCCTTTGACAAATGTGCTTTGTCAAGATAAGCACAGCTTTTATAGGTTCCTTTTCTTCCGCTCTAAGAATTCCTTGTGTGCTCTTTAGAAGTGTGTGTGTGGGGGGTGGGGGGTTGGGGGGGGGGTGAGGGGGGTGTGTTTATCACCCTTCCATCCGTTTGCCTTAACACCTTTTGCAGATGTCAGCCGCATCTGATTCTGGGTTAGAACTGTTTGCTGAAATATTTACCGTTTGTGATAAATTCAGTGGTTAGTTTTATGCTGTCAATAGATGTGGGACTTTCGATTACAGACATTTTGCAGAGAATATGTTTGATTTACGCAACATCCATACACAATGTTATTTTAAATGTAAAATAGTAACTTACATGTGAGAAATGGGGGAGGAGGGGTGCTACAGAGATTACATACAGTGATATTATTTTAAGATAACTCGCTATCCGCCTTTCCCCGTGCAGCTGTGACTGTGTGATGCTTAGGGACACTTTAACCTAGTTTGTTTTTTCCTCTAACGTGACTGTGAGCCCGTGGCTAGGAAGGATGCGCTACCTGACCCCCGCTATTCTTTTGTGTCTGTTAAATATGCATATAGCTCAGTAGGTTATAGTGCCTGCTGCAAATGCGTGTGTCTATGATTTTCTGTGTAGCTAACCCATGTGTCCTCTGTACAAACGGGACACACATCGTCTTTTAATTAATATTTATAAAGCAGCCCTCCACTTCCTGTAGGAACAGGGGCCACACTGCCAAAAGAGCACAAAGTGCTGCTGCACTCTTTATAGCTACTTTTATAGCTACATAGGCCACCCCGCAAACTTTGTAGAGCCTCTGACTACCGGTGCCTATATGACCACATAAAAACCATTTCCCACATATTTGGGAAGGCTTCCTTCCTCGTACTCTGGATGGCACACACTACAGTTTATAAAGACCCTGTGTGCTGTATTTAGATGCCCTCTGCCTCCAGGCACGGGCATAAACAGGGCATTTCAAATACTACTGAAGAAGGGAACACAACCACACACACAACCACACACAAAACCACACACACACACACACAACAACACTGTCTCTATTTCTTTCTCTTTCCCTCTCTCTCAGAAACACACACACCCATTCTCTTTTTTCTTCCAGTTTTCCCAAAAATTAAGGGGCATATTACCAACAACTAGCGATAATTTTTGTCTCTAACTTGTTTAGAGACAAAAATTATCGCCGCACATCGGCGATTTTTATCGCAGATAAACCTTGCTATTAACAAGGTTTATCGCAAATGCGATAAAAAACGGCCGAAATGCATGAATATCGCTGAAAAGTCAGCGATATTCATGCATTATCGTGCAAATGCTCTCAGCCATGTTATCCACCTCCCATTGGATAACATGGCTAAGAACTGCTCAGGGCAGGTGTTAGCTTTTGGAGATATTCCCGCTTAGCGCGAATATCTCCAAAAGTTGGTAATAGGAGATAGCGATGTTAGCGACTGTTTTCAGTCTTTAACATCTTGGCACGCCCACTTTGCATCTCATTAGTGATAAATATCACTGACATGCAAAGTGGGGCCCAAGATGGTCGCTATCTCCTACTAGCTGTCGCTAACTGGTGTTAGCGACAGCTTGGTAATAGGGAGATAATTTTATCTCCGCTTTCTTGGCTTTTAAAGCCAAAAAAGCGGAGATAAACCCCCTTGATAATATGCCCCTAAGTTTTACAAAACCATGACAAAACGAGCATTGATCAAGCCAAAAGACAGACAAGCAGTGGCAGACTCAAAGGCCTTGTTAATGCTAATGCTTGCCTGATGCAGCGTCTCGCCAGCCTTCTGTAACAACAAGCACTGGCGTTGCCAATAGGTCTCGCAGTAGGAAAGTAGGAGCTATTACAATTGCAAATAACAATGCCTTTTATTTTTGTTTTCATTTTAAAAACATAAAGGGCTTTGTCATTTACAAAACCAATAGCTCCAACTTTCCTACTGCGAGACCTATTGGCAACGCCAGTGCTTGTTGCTTTTACTTTCCATCTCTCACATGTTGAGTTACACATGCACTGCCGGACAGTGGCAGCTCTCAAACATTTTACCAGGTACAACGCTATTCTGAAGTTGCATTTTGTGTGATGTGAATATTCACAAACAAAATGTCTTCAGAGGCTCCCAAGGGTGTCTCATTGGAGGAGAGTTACTTAGAAGGTGATTTGACTGCTCCAGATCACCTAAGAAGTTTACAGTTCTGTAAGAAATGTTTGATAATAAATGGAACACTAAGGAATCAATAAATTGCAGTTTGTTTCGTAATTAATAATGCATTGATTTAAGTCTGGAATACTGCATAATATTGACACTTTGAGCATCAGCAGGGCATCTAGTGTGGAGAATGCATATTCTGCCAGGATGGATTTTATCCGTTTCCCTATTTAAACAGATGACAGGAGACAGAAGGATTCACCGACAGCTGAGATGAACCTGCGCCAGAGCAATGCCCTGTAGGATTCAATATTCACCATAAAAAGCCAAAAGAATGGTCATTGTTGATGTTTGTTTGTATGCATGATATGAGTGGGCATGTGAAACCAAGGCCGTGGAAGACCACAGCCTGCATGAAGCACAGTTAAAGACAATAGTGTCTGAAGATATAAACACACTTCAATTGTATTTATCAAGAGATCTATATGTTTTTTCAATAAAAGAGTTCGTTTTTTTAAAACACAAATGCAGTAAATGACAAGATAGTG